>NW_028281009.1:1360000-1600000 GCF_059751285.1 Brachycentrus maculatus | reverse complement strand
GTTACACTGTGTAAAGTGATCACTTAAACCAGCCTATGACGGTCGTAAGCCCCGTAAATGCCCAGACTTCCATATTCTTTTTCATCTTTGATGAGATGTCAAAAAATATTGTATTGTTTATGTCATGGATTATACACATTTTTAATGTATTTATATTATAGTTTTATAATTTTTAACAAAATGTGATTTATAATTTTTTATTTAATTTTCACATGATAAATATCACTTCTTTTCAAAATTTATTGTGACACGTGTTCAATGAATCCCATCATTTTCAAAAACTATATAATGCGATTTACATCAAAACATGTATCACAATAGATTTAAACAAAAAATATTGGAATTTACCAAGTAAAATTTAAAATAAATGTTTAATTTTAACTTAAGAAATCATTCAAATTTGGTCTTATTTTTAAAACAATTTATAAAAATGTTTTCATAATTCATTCAAGAACTTATTTTATGTCATTTAATAGAACAATTGGGAACCAAATTAACCAATATCAAAATATGACTTACTAATGCTGAAATAAAGTAATATATATGAACTACATTCCATAAACAACATTCCAAAAGAACACATGCGTTTTAAAACCGTCTCTGAAACGGCGTTAAAATTGAACATCATTATACAAAACAGTATGTTGAAAGCTTGTTTTCGGCTTATCATGCCTTGTGATTATTCTATTTTTGACACAACTACAGAATACATTCTCAGTATCCTGTAACACCAAAGTCTTAAATACGAATATTTATTTTATACATGACATATTCCTATTAAACATGCTATTTTAAGATAATATAAAAACTATTTAAAGTACATATTGATTTCTCGTTTAATTTGTAGAACTCCTTTTTAATTTATGTTTTCAATCAAACACAGATTTCTTGAGTCTACTAAGCAGTAATTTATTGTTAAAAAAACACAATCAATATCAATTTTGAGACAGTTGTTTCGAATAGTTATGACATTTTCAAACGAATGTGAAGATTTGAAAGACTGAAGGTCCTTATATAGCTATGCAATTCTAGGTACTTAAGTAATAGTTTCAACATGTGCAGTAATAATTTACGGGAGATAACAATAGTTAATGGCCATAACTAGGCGAAACAATTGTCACAAAATCTATTTTTTATGTGTTTTTTAACAATAAAATACTACTTAGTAGACTCTAAAAATCGGTGTTTGATTTAACATTTGATATTCAATTTCATTATTTAATCATTACATTTATTTCTTTATTTATATATATATATATATATATATATATATATATATATATATATATATATATATATATATATATATATATATATATATATATATATATATATATATATATATATATATATATATATATATATATATATATATATATATATATATATATATATATAAATATATATATATATATATATATATATATATATATATATATATATATATATATATATATATATATATATATATATATAAAATTATGTTATAATGAGAATAACAGATAATTTCATGGTATAGTGAGATTAAACACAATCTATCACCCGTTATTAGAAAATTATCTCTACGTAGATCAAAACATGTGATCCCAATCCCAAATGTGAATTTTGATATTCGGGGTTTGTTGGATCCATTTTGAAAACCATAAATAAATAAAAGTTCAATGCTTTATATCTTTTATTTAGCTTCCATCGGATATTATTCATTCTACGAAATTCTATCCCGACCCGATATATTATGTGATGTGAACAGAAATGTATTTAATAAGATATCGAATTGATATATCTTCCATCTTCCACTTTCGGAATATTTATTTCGTTTCATCTTCGCCAGACATACTTCAATCATCTTTATATTGAGTGTATAGACTGTAATAATACGAACTCACGCGTCGAATTTATTTTAATGTAACATGTTACAGTGTTATAACCGATGATCACATTTTAGCTCAGCTCAGTACCTACCTATTTATATCCCAAAACCACGTTATTTTTCTTGGAAAATGACCTACTTAGATCAATGCTTTTGGCATATGTATATATATACACATATATATATATATATACATATATATATATATATATATATATATATATATATTATATATATATATATATATATATATATATATATATATATTTATATATATATATATATATATATATATATATATATATATATATATATATACATATATATATATATAAATATATGTATATATATATATATATATATATATATATATATATATATATATATATATATATATATATATATAAAAATATATATATACATATATATATATATATATATATATATATATATATATATATATATATATATATATATATATATATATATATATTATATATATATATATATATATATATATATATATATATATATATATATATATATATATATATATATATATATATATATATATATATATATATATATATACTATATGTTATGTTACTACTACCTTTTTATGGAAGAATTCATAACAGCATGTTGAATAAATAAATAAATAAAAATCCTACATTACTCGAACACAAAGATATGGTATTATGTAATAGTCCTTGTGTTTATAAAAACTCTATTATAGTTATCGTCATACATAGTAGTATTACTAGTGGATAAACTTCGAGTTGGGCGTATATTCAAAGTCATAAGTGTGGAAACCGGGTAATAATTTTTGGCAACTAAATATACTCTGTATTTGTCTCCCAAGGATTGCCACTAGGTATTTCTGTGTTAGGATTATTATGAAACTGATATATTAAGGGGATATTTGCAAATGCAGAATCCATTCCATCGGAGACCAGCAGAGAGATCACATGTCTGCTCACGCCCCATTATTTTTTAAGAATGTTAATTTTATGTCTTCCTGTGCTCCTATTCCCAACTACTTTTGCATCATTAATTTGTTTTACCGTTCTTTCCTCACTCATTCGTTCCACATGTCCAAACCATCTCAACCTTAATTTTATCGATAATGCTTTTCTCACCCTTGCACGTGGTATATACATTGTATGTTATTTAATTTGCTTGCCACATGGATCGTAGAAGCTTGCATCTCACTTTACTTCAAATTTTGGAATTTTAATGAATGGTCAAAAATAAAAATAAAATCCTTAAACTTTTAATGAAGCCCCTCAAAATGCAAAATTATTCCATGGTAAGCTGATAAAAGGAAATGTTCTGTTTAAATCTTAAGTTTGCTCAACTTCCGAGACTTCCGATATGATCAACAAGTAGAAATCCTATATACACTTCGTCTAGTGTTCATATTGTGTCTTACAATAAAACGAAGTTCCTTCCTACATCCCCTCATCCCAATCCAATTATACATAAGGCACTGCATCAGAAAAATGCAGTGTAATCTCGATCTTAATTTAAAAAAATATTTATTGATTTGGCGTTTAATTTGTAGAACTCCATTTTAATTTATGTAAATATTTATATTTTTAAATCAATCACAGAGTCTACTTAGTTGTATTTTATTAACAAAAACACATTAAAAATTAATATTTTGATAATTTTTCCGCATAGTTATGGCATTTTCAAACGAATGTGAAGATTAAATGGACTGACGGTCCTTATGTTATATTACTGCTGCACATGTTAAAACTGTCACTTAGAATTGTATCACTCAAAAAATCTGTGTTTGATTAAAAAATTAATACATAAATTAATTAAAATTGCTTAAATAATAATTAATATTGTATACATATATAATTTTTTTTATTTCAACGTTACGAAGTTATGAGTGCAATACTAAGTCAGCCATATGCATATATTTTACAATATTTTTTTTTAATTATGTAATTAAAATCACAATAATAAACAAACAAACAAAAAAAACAAATCACGGCGAAAAAAGTTGGAGAGATCTGGTAGATGAAGATCAGAGATGAAGCAGATGAATATCAGATTAAAATGAATTAATGAAATGATTATTTCATTAATTGATTCGGCAGCCACTTTGTGATAAATATATATATACATTTTTCATAAGCTTTACTTGGTTAACACGACTATTTCTTAAAATCTATAGGTAGACGTGTATGGTGTTAAAAATGATGCGGAATGCATCGAAACACGTGTCACAATACATGTGTGAAATAGTGGTATTCACCAAGTAAAACTTGAATTAAAATAAATATAATTTGCTTTACGTTTCGTTTATATAAAATAATTAAGATTTAAAAAATATGTATTATTGTTGACCTTACTGAGAAACGTATTTTCAAAGTATATCCCCATCCCGGCACATGACTTCCAGCCTATGACAAATCATTATACCTGTAAATTCCTTGACTTCCATATTCTTCATATCTGCGTTGAGATGTCAAAAATATTTTTAAAAACTCCTAAACGGGGTAAACCAAATTTGTGAACATGTATTTGGACACACTCAAAATATTGGGAAAAAATAATGTGGTCAAAAATTAACATGTATTTTTGCTTACGAAACTTTTCTATATTGTACATAAATAATTTGATACTACTGCCATCACACCGTTTTTCCACAGGGGTAGGCAGAAAGAAAGATAGAACGCCACACTCTTCTGGCCTGACACACACTTCTGGCTTCCTTCACATCCATACATCTAGTCAAACATATTCTCCGATTGCGCAGACTTTTGACACCACAAGATTTTAGGTTCTGATTGATCTGGTTCTTTAGTGCCAAGTCTTTTTCGGCCGTCCTCGTTCTGGTCTTCCACCAAATATATAATTTGTCATAAAACGTTTTTCCTGCTCTTAATCTCCTCACGTGGTGTTATTCGTATCGCATTTTTCCGATCCATTTCATTCTCCGCTTGCTTCTATCAAAGCGATGAATAAATACCGTGGGATGTATGAATATTATCCCATTGGATTAAAGCCAGAAGAGAGCGGGGACTCTTCCTCTGTGAAATGCTCGAACATTTGGTAACGTTTATTATTAGAAGTTCCTACCCAACGGATTCTCCATACCTCTGTATATTATCCCAAGCAATATCTGACGCGAGGCAATAATAAAAGGAATTATCAAAAAACAATTCCATACGTCTTACGCTAATAACAACACGTGTTATGTTTATTTTAGATAGACTCTCAACTCAATAACAATCATTCGAAATATTCGACATTTCTGTAAAAACAAATGCTAACATTCATATAATTATTCATAAAACTTTCGACATATTGCAATGAATCAATATCTAGTAACCAAGTAAAAATAGACAAAATGGTTATGTTTTGTCCCTAATACAGACAGCATTTTGAAATGTGATTTTTTCGTAATGAAAAGTGTATAAATATTTGTTTTTTTAATGATTTTTTAGCATCGCTAATTAATTTTGTACTGCTTTTTATAAGTGAATTAAATGAGTAAAGATAATGGTAAAACAAATTGATGAGACAGAAAGCAGAGGAAGATCAAGAAAACTAAGCATGATCAAGTATTTCAAATACTAGAAAATGGTGAAGTCTAGAGTCGGAATTATCAGCCGATATTTAAAAGGAGATGCATGAATGAGGAAAAGACGGATTGGTGTGGCGTTCTATTATTTTCTCTGCCTACCCTGTGTGATTTTTAGTTGGTTAGTTAGTTTTTTCTGGTGACTTAAGTTACTTATCGGTGGAAAATACTCTCCTGAAACTACAAATGGGTATTGAAACAAAAATACTAATAACGTTTTACTGAATCATAAATAATGAATGAGTAACCATTAAATCAATTAGTAACCATTAGTAGACACGGTTAATGGCAAATCAATTACCAAATAATATGTGTTTTTAAAAAGTCACAGTTAAAATTAATGTTTATTACATTATGTTTTATGCATAGTTGTTATTTTTCAGTTACGTATTATATGTCTAATTAATTCACATTGTTTATCTTTTGCTGATTTCATGCTTTTCATCTTTTACTTTGAACACATTGTTTCTTATTTATAGTTTTTTCTTAGAAACTTTTTGATTATATTATTTTGAGTATAATAAATATCATTTATTTAATACTAAATTTTCCCTTTTTATGTTAATATTTTCATAGTTTCTGTTATTCATCTCCATAGTCTAATGGCTAAAACATTTAGTTGCTATACTGGATGTTCCCAGTTTGATGCCGGATTGAAGGAGGGATTAAATTGAATATTCATTTGATATTACCCTGATATCTGAAGCTTGCCTTCATTGTGATTAAAAATAAAGATAACACTGCAACGATACTACATAGTAATTTATGAATCATTTCGTGGGAATGAAGATTAAAATATTATTTTCGTTAGATCACTAGATCACTCAAAAATATAAGAGAATAAAATTACTAATATTTATTTTCACCCCCGTCGGGGAATCGAACCCGGGACCTCCAGCACGGTTACTAAATACTTTAACCATTACACCAAGAAAGCAGACTTCACACAAGTAATGGTCAAGATAACATTGCGTCAATACATTGTAGTGCCCTATGCACCACAGGGTGATAAGGGTTAGAAGGAAGGAATAGTTTTTCGATGATTTTATCTCTGTGCTAAAAAAAATATGTTTGCATTTTTTTGTTATGTATGAAAAATGTGTATCAATTATTCTAGAATTTGAAAAAAAAACATATTGAAAAAAAATCCTTACCTGTCATAACAGTCGCCACCGTACATATAAACAAAACAATTTGATTCCAGCCCATAGTCGGCATAGTTTCTGACCGCAGTTCCAAAGTCCTACATTAACAAAAACCGCCGAAAACCCCGTAAAACTGTCACCACAGATCACCACAAAAAACAAGAAATTAATTCAAAAACAAAAAGAACACAAACCGAGACCGACCCGCATCGCCAGAGCGGACTTCTCGATTACTGTGTCAAGTTCGAGATCGTAATATAACTCCAGCTGGGGAGGTTTCTTCCGGCGACGTCGGCTGCCGACGGCGTTCGGACGCAGACTGGCGTCACGACGCTTTTCGGGAACAACTTTCAGACACTTCTGAATTAATGACGCAACCTGCTCCGCAACTAATATAGCGGAGAGAGCGTATGAAGAAAAATCAACAGGTTTGGGCGTTTTCTTGTTGCGCCTTCACACTAACTCGATTTTTCCTTTTTTAAAGACATAAATTAAAGCTTAATAATTTATATTTGAAGCATAACTTCGTGATTTTCCATTTTATAATTAAAATGTATCTTTTTTTTAATAATAAAAATAATAAAACCCTTATCCGCAACCCAGTGGTGCATAGGGCACTGATTCATATAAACGCAGTGTTATCTTGATCGTTTACAAATGAAGGAAAGGTGATCAGTCCTCCGCTTCAGGTACCAGTCCAGGGTAATATTGAATTAATATTACAGTGAAAAAATCACTTATATTTATTTGACCCCCTCTGGGAATCGAACCGGGACCTCCAGAATGGTAGCCGTGTGCTGACCATTACACTACGGAGGCGGAAAAACTTTTTTTTTAAATCACTATAAATATTTTATCATAACTTAATTATGATGTCTACTAGTTTTGAAGATAACCGCTTCTTTATGAAAACTGATTAATATTAGTATTAATAGTAGTATCAATCAGTTTTGTATATAATCAGTCTTGATAAAAAAGCGGTTAGCTTTAAAACCGGTAAACATTATAATTTAGTTATAATAAAATATTCATAGTGATTTTAAAACAAAATTACACTTTAATTATAAATTAATGCTTTTTGACACTAATTAAAAAAGATAAACATGTTATTTTAATTACTTTATATAAAACAGATGAAGAAATATACAAACTTACGTTTTAAAATGGTTTTACTATAGTAACATATTTAATAAAAGTAATAAAATCTTTTTTTATGTTTTTGAAAGAAAAAACAGATGGATAAAAATACATACTTATGTGTTAAAACAGTTTTCTTTTCGTAATATGTATATAAGATAAAACTTTTTTTTTAAACTTATATTTGGTTAAAAAAAATGCAAGCCATGTAATGCATAACAATCACACATTCAAATCTAAAAACGTAAAAATTACAAAAATGGTTAAAAGTATAAATATTTAACTTACTGAACTTTATTATTTTTACTTTTACATTTGAATTCCATTAAAATAAAAATTATTTTAAATTAAATAATTATCATTTTAACAATTATAAACATAAAGCCTCCCCACATAAAGCCTGTCCATATTTTCAATAAATAAAAAAATAAGTAACTGTCCTTACTACTTCCTCGTCCGTTAATATCTTAAGGGTACAAATCTAAAAATTTCGTTCTAAAAAGCTAAAAATCCTATAAGTTTCGTTTCTCATACGATATTTAACAATGATATTGACTGCATCGAAACATAATTATAAAATACTGCGATAGTATATTAATTACTAATTATTATAATATACCGTGTTACGCATAGTATTATAATTATTGATATTTACAATGACCGTCAAATTTCAAAATAGATATTGCCATAATGTGGCAGCCGGATTAATTAACGAAAAAAATCAGAAGGCGTTAATTTCATTATTTTTATATTACGCGTAAGACTGGTTATTTACGATTAAGTTAACACTGCGTCAACCTCATGTAATGCCCTATACACCATTAAGTGCGAAAAACGATTTAAATAAAAAAATCGTGATTTCAAAAATATATTTAGCCACTAATACTGATCCTTATCCGCACCCAATAGTACACAAAGCACTACATCAAATTGATCTAATATCAAGGCAAGGTGAACATTCTTGCGCTTCACATACCAATCTTGAGTGATATAAAATAAATATTTGAGTGAAACAACACTTATATTATTTTTGACCCTTTGGAAATCGAACCCGGGACCTCCAGCAAGGTGGCCAAATGCACTAACCAATACAATGTAGAGGCGGAGAAAATGCGGTAAATCATATCTCATATATTCGTCATCTCTTTTTAGAGTCGTGTCTGAAATACAAAGTCTAAGAAAGAAAGTTATGTGTGTGTCTTATGTTTTTAAAAAAAATGAAGATAGCTTATTTTAATCTTAAAATACTAGTATTTACTTTTTTCCGAGTTATGTAACGGATGCTTTACTATGTTAATGTGAAGAAAATACAAATTTTTAGTACGGGTGAAGTGTGTAAAATAATACAGATACAGAGTACGTAGTGAATCTTTCTCTTGCATTGCATTGTGTGACCCGTTGGCTCGTGGGCCAGCTGTGTTGAAGTTGGGACAAGTAATGATACTAGAAATATGAATTATATTGATCATATCCGGGACACTATGAAGACGTGTGGCTACTACGAGTCACATGTAAATAGAAGTTAGTTCAAATTATCACTTAACAAGAAGAGATGTGAAGACAAATGGTCTCACAGAATTGTCCACCATAGAACGGAGTGACTCACATACTGGAGGTATTTGTAAGAATTACTGAGATATCACTGAAATTCTGATTGATTGGAACTAATTCTGTGAAATAATAATTAATATTCTTAATAGTAATGGGATTTGACAATACAAAGACTTACACATCAAAATACATATCGTCCATTTTATATTTTTTGTTAATGGAAAAAATGGCTCTTAGAAAAACTACATTTGAAAAGTAAAGTACACATATTTATCACGTATTAAAAATTACAGTTATTAATACATTATATCCCGCCTCCGTAGTGTAATGGTCAACACGCTCGGCAACCATTCTGGGGGTCCTGAGTTCGATTCCCAAGGGGGTGAAAATAATTGTTAGTGATTTTATACTCTAATATTTATTTAATATTACCCTGGATCCTGAAGCGCAGGAGTGATCGCCTTGCCTTCATGTCAGTAACGATCAAGATAAACACTGCGTCAATACGATGCAGCGCCCTATTGGGTTTGGATAAGGGTTAGAAGAAGAAGAATATAGCAAATACATTGTTTCGGGGAAAAACTTATTTTTTCAATAAAAAACGTTGTTTTAAAAATGTTTTTACCCTTCATTTAACATTTAAGATTTTGAATAATTGAACATTAAATTTTTATAATTATAATGTAACTTTGTTTTAAAATCGTCATAAATATTTTATTATAACTTAATTATAATGTCTACCGGGCATTAATAAAGAAGCTGTTAGCTTCGAAACTGGTAGACATTATAATTAAGTTATAATAAAATATTTAAAGTGATTTTTAAACAAAGTTACATTTTAATTATAAAATGGAAAATCACAAAGTTAGTGCTTCAAATATAAATTATATTTACATTTTTATTTTTATAAATGTGCACATTTAATTTGTTTATCGTAAAAAAAAACTCTTACCTAAGAAACGTAATTCATAGTTATGTATAACTGTTATCAAACAAAATTTAGTTAATCCAGTTAATTCAGAAATATCATATTCTATAAAAGTAACGGTAAATTAACGTTCCCATACCTACCCTATTATTATTTTACCTTTCCCCGAAATTATCGGAAAATATTTGACATCCGACGGCAAGAAAAAAGAGAAAATAATGATATGTTTTTAGTCATTTCTTATTTGAACTTTAATGGTTTCTTTAATGTACCCTACATCATATTTCTGATAATTTCTAATAAGATAATCGTTTTGTACACTCATGCAAGATAATCTCGCGTCTAATTGGGATCGTAAGGCTTCTAATAAAAACGTAAAATAATAAACATGTTTTATATTCCTATAATATAAAAAATCTTAGAACCTAAAAATGAAAATCTTATTTTTAAAAAATTAATCAATGAGAACCATTTTCCAACAAGACATTAACATTTTCCTGAAATATTTTTTTTTGTATTGTATCATATTTTGTCCGAAATGTTTATATTAACCACAGGATCATTTAGGATCATCAACCCAGAAATATTTATTTATTGTCTCGGCGTCCAATAAAACATAAATTCTAATAATGAATCCCTTCGTCATCAAGATATTCAAAGATCCTGAAAATTGCTGAAAATCAGAAAATATAATAGCGCTAACTCTACTTTCCGCGCCGACGATAATTTAGTGTGTCTTAAAAACCTTGAAAATTAAAGAAGAAATGGATTTGGGTTTTGAAAATCCTAAATATATTTTTTAAAGCTGAAAAAATCACTTTATTCCCAAAAAAGTTATTGGATGATGAAAGAGTTTTACTTTGATCTTTCAAGGGTCTCCTCAAAAAACCTCCCGCATAGGAGGAAAGTCACCAATGAGCAAAAGGCCGGCACTAGCAATCGAAATCATATGTTAACAAATGCGGTAATCGGAGGTAGGACTCTAAAATATCGTATTTTATTTCAAATTCGTAATTCATCCATCGCTTTTAAAATCAGTATTTATCTTCTAACAGCCCTGTAAAGGATTTCACCACAACTGATTTCATTATTCTATTCACAGGGGTAATCCCGGATTTTTAAAAACCAGTATCCTTTTCCCATGTTGTTACTTAAAGCTTCGCGTCCTTTGTGTCGTAACTAAAACGGAGCGGTAAAAGGGTTTGCGGATGGAATTCTACATTTCAGAATTATTGTCGAGCCACAATTCTTTCAGATTTACATGGACATGTTACCCTCGCTCGTATTTATTATTTTGCGTAATCCGATTAAGATGCGAATAATTTTCCGCCGAGCAAAATCTAACAATGGCCGATACGAGATCCCATACATTATTCATGGAATACCTGTCTCCTAACTTAATATTGCAGAGTCTTAGGACATCGGCTCCCAAACTGTGCTTCCAAAAAATATAAATATATTTTTATTTAAATAAACTAAAGAAATTAAGCCCGGAAATAAGTCATATTTTCACACTTAACATTCACATATAATAAAAATAATTTGTATAATTTTTAGAGCTCCGTTTTCGCAGAATACATATTATCTCAAAGCCGCAACATTTTCCACCCTTTTTCATCAAAACATCGTAAACGCCGGGTAGGTAAAGAAAATTTGGATAATTTATAGATTTCCATTTCCGTAAAATATTATTTCAGAGTCTCAACATTTTCGACCCTTTTTCGTCAAAACATCGTAATCGCCAGTTAGTCAAAGATTTGTTTCAGTGAATCTGCTTAAAATAAATATACGCATGATCCAGAAAATATGTAGCACGCTTTGGAGCGACTAAAATAAAACTATTATTACATAACTGGTAGTCACGATAGTTTGGCGGGATAGTGTCAAGCTCGAAGCGTATTAAATAGTGAAGTATTTACTTTATTTTAAAGAATTAACCCGCAAGGCTTCTATTTTAGAGGCTCGTCTGCAGGTAGAAGAGGGAGAATGGGAAAGAAAGGTTTTTTTTTTAATTTACTTTAACCAGAGTACAAATAAATCGGTTTTTGTTTTGCAATTGCCGGAATTGAACCCGTAACGCCGATTTGGCAATGAAGAGTAAACTTAACTATGCCACGACGTCTATCAAATGCTGAATAATTCTGTGAATAATAATAATAATATAATTTTTTATTGTGGTTATTTTTTATTGTCATAGATAAATGTTATCTCCTACTCTGTGCGGTTTGTGAATCAACCTGTACTATGATTATGGAAGTTCGTATATCAGTATGTTTTACATATTTGTCCGATACAGGCTCAAAGACGGGACACCCGAATGAAAAATATTTGAAATATTCGCACATCGATCAAACAAGAATTTTCAAACGATAATATTTTAAGCTCAAAGTTACATGTCCCAAGATGAATATTTGATAATCCTAAATTAAGTACTTTCATAAAATAAAGATTTTTTACAGCATTTTGAGTGTGTCCAAATGTTGTTAATAAATAATCTGGTTAAATTAGCTTAAATGATAAAAATGAAAATAATATTTTCTGGCGTTTCTCATATGTGTGATTATAATCCAGGATTCGGACCTCACATACTAATAAAAGAGTTTCTTCTCAAATAAAAAAGCTTCTTTTCATCTCACTAATAGAAGTCTCTAGTGAAGTTCTAGTAGTGATTCAAGAACAATGTTTCAAAATTGGTTCATATAAATAGAACTTCCAAGAATTTGAGTAGTGTGGTTGTCAATAATGGGTAGAATTGGTGAATTTTACACGTGTGTAAAGTGATCACTTAAACCAGCCTATGACGGTCGTCAGCCCCGTAAATGCCCAGATTTCCATATTCTTCTTCATCTTTGATGAGATGTCAAAAAATAATATGAAACATTTTTTGTTTCGAAAATAGACAAAATGGACATGTATAACATACTTATTGTATGTATTTTTTTGGTGTTGTTAAATAATAATTAAAACTTAATTAATTCTAAAATTTAAAAAACCAAAAATTTAAAAATCATAAACTAAAGAATCCTTAAAATTGATGTACGAAAAATCAAATAAATGAAAATCTCCTAAATCGAAATATCATAAAAATTATTTAATCTTATTTCGGGGAATCAAAATTAAATTTTAAAAAATTCAAAATTTCAAATAAGAAAAACAGCAATTATTACGACCATACAAAATAAATCAGAGCCAATAAAAATTAGTAAGAAGAGTTTTCTTTTGTTGACCAGTTGGGTCAACCTTTTGGAGCTTAAAAGTAGACCATCAAAAAAGATTGACCTTTGTTGGCAAGCAGTAATAACACAAATGAAGTGTATAATTCTTTTGAGCAGCTTTCCTAAAACAATACAAGTTAAGCTTAACTTATGATAATTTTCCGGGAAAAGGTGTTCCTTACAACTAAATATTTCTGTACATTTCGAGATTTTTTAAAAAATATACATATGTTCCCATTTCATTAAATTAATCCAGAGCCTTGCATAATAGAATTAAATTCACCCAATATTTCAGTTTTTCCTCCTGGAATAAACCAACTAATAGTGCAATGTTTTTTTTTTTAATTGTCACAAAAAACAAAACTAAGCATAAGGAACACCAGGATAAGAGAAATATGCGAGATCAAAGATGTCGTTAGGTGGGGGAGACAATGGTTTGCCCATGGGAGGAGAATGAAACCATACTACCCCACATCGCACTGCACGAACAACCCCAAGGTAGACAAATCCCTCGCAGACCACCAAAGAGATGAATTGACAGCTGGGAATCGACATAGCAGGAGGCTAATCCCTCTTAAAAATAGGCTACAAGGACTACATCAGGAAGAAGAAGAATAAAACACCATTTTAGCAAGATAATTTATTAATTCATAATGTTATATATTTACAAAGGTTGAACGGGTGACAAAAATTTAAAGTGTGAAGTGTGAGAGTAATCTATCGTTGAATACAATTTGATTGAATATGCTGTTGGCTGGAGGCTGACGGGACCCCTTGTTCGTGTTGACGATGTAAGACACGCGCTCCTTGATGTCGCTGCGAGGAATGTCTCCTCTCAAGCTCAGGAGCCGAATCAGATGGTCCTCTGTGATGTCGGGACACTTGTCGTGAAGCTTGTGGAGGTCCAGTGACAACATGTCGATATCTTCACATTTGAGAACCTTGAGATCAAAAAAGCAGTGAAATGAAATGTCAAAACCAAAAAAAAATATCTAATATTTTGTCATAATTTACTTGTATCAATTTGTGCTATCTACTAAAAAAGGTATTTTTTATGAATATATTAAGTTTAAAAAATATATATAGTTTTTTTAACTGAATAAAATTAATGATTAAAGAAAACACTTCGTTTTTTACCACTTTAACATTACTGTAACATTATACAGTTATTATACAGACCTGAATGATGGAAGTTTAACTTCTGAAACATGTAGTCTATAATAAAACTCAAGTGGTAAAAAACTAAGTGTTTTCTTTAATCATTGTAACATGTCTTACCACAAAGTTAATGCCGAAACAATAAATGAATAAAATTATATTGTCTAATGAATTTCGAACACACATTTCAAATACACAATATATATACATAAATGTCTCTTCCTACCAAAAAAGATAAAGGTCTTGAGTAAACAAAGACAGACCAATAAATGAATAAAATTATATTGTCTAATGAATTTCGAACACACATTTCAAATACACAATATATATACATAAATGTCTCTTCCTACCAAAAAAGATAAAGGTCTTGAGTAAACAAAGACAGACTTTTAGACTAAATAAGCCTTTTGGCCCATCAAATGAAGCCACAATGGGCCAAAAAAGTAGTTGTTTTTACTATAAACTCCAACAACAAATAATGAAGTTTAAATAGTACAATGTGTGGTGAATCCAACTCCCCACCCTTCTTTCTGAACCTAATTCTAGAATTGCGGGCATAATTTCTAAAATGATAAAGCTAAATGCATTTAAACTATGAAATTTTATATTAATTGTTATTATTATTTTCTACTATTTTTTTGTTTGTAAATAAAAATAATACTTGATACTGGCAGAAACATCCTTTCACTGGGTTACTGCCAAATAAATAATTTTAAAAAATATATAATAATAATAATGTTTACCTCTGCTAACATGTTGATTATTTCGAAAGGCCACTCCAAGTTGCTAACATCTGGTGCGATTCTCATAAAGAACGCTTTGATCTGGTTGGCTTCTCGCAATATCTTCGCCACAGCGGTCTGGTTCTCTTCCACAGTCTTCAATGTCAGGCGTTTGGAGAGCATTGCCGTAATGTACTTCTTACAGACAATATTTTCAGCTTCCGTGATGACATACTCAAAGTTTTTAGACGTCAGATGGTTGTAATCTTGGAAATAATCTTCGAGGGTAACACAAATGGTGTCGATGGGAATGGAAGATTGCATCCATTTGGCGGTGAATAGTTCATCGAAGTGAGTTTCCAAATCCAGGAAAGCTTCTTCGAGTAAATATTTGACAGCCTCATTTCGTAAATCCTGAAATTACATAATGTTTAATAAACTATTCATATAAACATAAAACTAGATAGCCAGATAGCGAATGATTGTGTAAGTTTGTGGCTGATTTTCAAAAGTGCTGTTTTTTAGGGATACTTATCGCCAAAGCCAGACACTTTATTAGGTAAGTCCATTTTAGATTAAATATATAAAAATTGAAATAAATTCAGAATAAATAGACACATTAATAGCAAGTTATATTATTCAAATTTGGGAAAGGACTGTGAACTGCATTTTTTAAATATTTCAACCATGGTTCTGTTTTTTAAATGGTTCACAAGTGATTTGCTGATTCTGAATTGTAGATTTTTGACACGGGCGTCTGTTGTGGATGGTTTTCTGCCATTGAAGATGACATTATGAGTGGCTCAGTGTCAGTCCCAAAGTTCACCACTATGGGGATTGTTTATAGTTTGAAAATTGATAAAATTTGTCCGCATTTCATAATTTCAAAAGATGGGATTTACTTTGAAACTTAATAAATATGTATATTTCAATGAAAACTCACCTCAAATGTGTTCAAGAGAGCTTCCACCTTGGCATCAGCTCCCGCATGGTGCTCTCCTCTCGGCCAATATCTCCTCTCGGTCTGCCGAGCAAGCTCTTGCATTTGGCGACAGTTGTTCACCACTGTTATTATGTGTTGAGTGAAATACGGCAGGAGGCTGCGATCTTTAAAGTGTTTGTTCTGACAATAACAAAAATATTAATTAAAAAGTTTTGCAAGTAGTGACAATAACGATAGATATGAATTTATAAGCCCTTAAATGCTTGAAGAAGTGCAGTGGAAAAGCCTATAATAGATAGGGAGAGAATGCTCTCACAACTTATATTATTAGGTTATGTAAAAAAAATTGCATTTGAAGATATCAACAACAAAAAATACCTTGAATTGAATAATAGCATCTCGATACATTTGGCCATATCTTGTCACCTGGTCAATGCTCATCAACAGTGCTTTAAAGGTTAATTGCTTACTTATTGTTGTAGTCACCTGAAATCAGTAAAAAATAATCACTACTATTATAGTACATAAAATGCTCTTTTCATACCACTACATACCAAATACCAATTAGTGTGCTTGAACAGCTACACACAGATTATTGATAATAAAATCAATCCCTCTCATAAAATGTGAGTGATTTTATATAAAAAATAAATAATTGAATTGTGAACATGTTCATCATGTTTTAAATTATAATTTACCTGTAAGTTTTGATCAATCATTTGAAAAACTATGATAGGTGCATGTGTGTGGAAGGCCGAGGTGTGTGGTTCTTGTTCTGGAAGGCCGCCGGCTGCCCATTCTGCCTGTTCCGACAGAAGGGTCTTTTCCATCCACTCCATACAATTCTTTTCCATTTTCTGGGACAATAAAATTAATCAATACAATAGTTAATAGGTAAGAGAGCAAGCAAATAAGGCCTCTGCTGTAGCTGGATGCTTAAAAAAATTTGTATGGAGAAACAAATACATGCTGAAAGAGAATAAGGTGAGGATCTTTAAAACCTGCGTAAGACCGATCTTGACATACGGTACGGAAACAAGAGCCGACACCGCGAGAACAAAAAGCCTTCTTAGGACATCGGAAATGAAGACTCTACGACCCATTGCAGGCCTAACACTTCGCGACAGAGTTAGAAACTCAGAAATTATAAAAATCTGCGATGTTGAAGGTGTTGTGCGATGGGGAAGAAAAAGAAGACGTTTCTGGAGAGATCATGTGAGAAGAGCGAGTTCGGATCGAGTGGTGAGGGTGGCAGCGGACAGCAGCATAGGCGGGATCAGACCCCCAGGAAGACCACCTAAACGATGGAAGGATAACTGGTATTCCACCTCCCAGGAGCGACCTGAGAATGACAGGACCTAGTCCTAAAAGAAGAAGAAAAAGAATACAAAAGGTAATAGAAATGCAAATACACAAAATGTAATACCTCCTTGCATGATGCCTGCTTATCTCACTACAAAAACATCCTAATTTTGATAGTGGTTCACCAAAAAAACCAAGAAAAACTAAGAAAAGCAATACATTTTATTACATTGTGCATAACAATAAATAAGATGATAGCAAAAGTTAAACCAGAAACAAAGAATACCTGAAGGTACTGGTCCTGCATTTCATTCAAAGTCTTCTCACTGAGCAATGGTTCAAATCCTGAGAGATCTATATTCAACTCGGGATTCTGCATCAATTCAGGTCCAGGATATGTATTCAATATCCAAGAAAGCAATGACACATATTCATTTCCTTCTATGCCACTTTGAACTAACTCTTGTAACTGGAAAAAATATAAAGCACTGTTTTATTACAGCAACATCATTATAATATTGAAATAAGTATGATTAACCTTCATTGTATTTTTTTAAATAGAATATTGTCTATTATAGATACTACTTGGCATTAAGTATAATATGGAAAATTTCTGCTTATTTATTTTTAATGTAACGACAATAGCCGGAAAGCTGAAGCAGGAATAACTGTGCAACTTTATTTGCGGTTTAGCCTCAATGTTGATAACCAAAAATTAGTAGATACGTGAAATGCGTTAGAAAGTGAAGGAATAACCAGTCCGTTGCCTTCACAGCTGTCATGCATATACATTTTCTACGTTCTTGGTTTGAGTTTCTCTCTTCTTCATCTTCAAACCCTTATCTGCATCTCAATGGTGCATAGGGCACTGCATTATATAAATGCAGTATAATCTTGATCGTTAATACATGAAGGAAAGGTGATCAGTCCTCCGCTTCAGGTACCAGTCCAGGGTAATGTTGAATAAATATAAGAGTGAAAAAAAATCACTTATATTGATTTGACTATAGTACAGTTAAATATGGAACTTATTGAATGAGAAATATTTCATCTATGATTCTGACGAATGAGGTTCTCCACCAATTCAGCAGATAACTTTTTCACATTATATCTTCACATTTCTACGATTCAGCCCCTGTGACTAAATGAAGGTTGGGAATGTATTGAATTTTTAAAAAAAATCATATACTTACGCTAGAAGACAGACAACTATGATACATTTGTACATATTGGTTGACGATGTCGTAGTGGGGAGGAAAGCAGGGCACACACAAAGTCTTTACAACGCGTAAATCTTCCAGTATTAGTTGTCGGGTGAGCTCCAGATATCTCACAAGCCACATTTTATTGTCTTCTCTTTCGTCCACTCGAGTTCCTTCGATGCGAGTTGCGACGGACAATTCCAACACTTCAAATGCCTTCTTGCGCCAGTTCTTTGGTCGTCCGGGAGGCATAAAACCGCACTGCTTTTCTTGCTAAAGAATGATTTTGAAAATAACACATCAATTTATTTTAAAAGAAATTTATGTTTGTGACATTGACAAAACATTTTGTCCCAAAAAAGAGACAAAATTCTTTATAATATATTCAATAATTTATTATAAAATATACACAGTTTGAATATCAGGACTTCTAAAGGAGGTATAGATTTGTGTTTTGCAAATTGATAGTATGTATTTGAAACAGTGTGAGATTTTATCTATCAATCATGTTTTAAAATTTAAAATTTATAATAAATGCCTATTTTTTTCAAAGCATGGTGCATTTATACATTTTTTATTTTATGTATCAAATATTCCCCTACTAAAATTCATTTGAAATATAAATAATGGAACATGAGTGTTAAGTTACATTTTGTATAAAATTAGAAGTCACCTGAATTGCTAGTAGGTCCCTTTTTTCCTCTCTTTCGATCAATCGTAGGGCAGTTACGATAACAGTCGGTTCTTTACGAACAGTATTCAACGTTCTCCCGAGGATAAGTCTAATTTGTTTGTCCAACAAGTTAGATAATGTTTCCACATCCTCAAAATAAGCTTTGAGCATAATTTTATCATGATTGGATTGATTTGGTAACTTGTGAAGCTCGTACAGCAAGTCATCTCGAGAATTCTCCAAATCGGTTAAGCACTGCAAAAAAATAACATTATTTAACTAAGTTTAAATATTAAAATTTTTTAGAGACTTCATTTTTTTCCAGTTGATTTTTAACAATATTAATGATAAAAGTTTAACTTCTGAAACATGTAGTCTTTAAAACTCAAGTGGTAAAAAACAAGTGTTTTCTTTAATCATTGTAACAATATTAATATTATTTATTACATCAGACACTGGATTATTCACCCTACGGATGAGATGTCAATATTAAAGTTGTCTGAACTTGATTTGAAGCATCTATAGTTTCTTTTTATATGAAAGAAGATGGAAGTCTGAGCATCCCAGGGCTTACGACCTGGCATATAATCGACTGGTGAAAATAGAAGTACCTAAAAAAATATCATTTCAGGCTCCTTAAAATATATGTGAACTAATTAAGTATGAATCTTCTTCTTTTTCTTGTTTAGTTAGGATTGTGTCCTATTATTCCCCCGTCCGCTCCTGGGAGGTGGAAGACCAGCTGCCTCTCCATCATTTAGGTGGTGTTCTTGGGGGCCTGTTACCTCTAATGCTGCTATCTGTTGCTATTCTAACCACTCGATCCGAACTTGCTCTTCCCACGTCCATTTCTCCAGAAATGTCTTCTAACTCTTCCCCATCGCGCAACATCTTCGACATCGCAGATTTTTCCAAGTATAAATACATGGATAATTTGTTGAACTAAAGTATTAAATGTAACTACTTACTTGATGAGCGTGAAGCAATTTGCCATCACTGATCCACTGTTTAGTTTTCTCAACACTCTCAGGAACTGTGAAAATATGTTTCAGGCTATCCATAGCCGTTACGTACTGCGAGTGTCGCATGTTCTCCTCCCGCACGGCTTGCAGGGACCCGCACAGGGGGGCCACGGTGCTCAAAGAAGTCTCCAGAGTGTCCAATCTTTAATTAAATACCACCCCGATCAAACCCCACGAGATATAAACTGAATATAAATACTATACAGAATTATGTATACATAAATAGTACTTCTATACAGAGTTGAATCGTGGACCCTCTTCGAACCGCAGCTATGAACTGATTAAATAAATTCGAAATGTGGCAACACCGTATAATGCTACGCATTCCATGGATCGATATGGTCAGCAATGCAAATTTGCTCCAAAGAGCAAGAGCAGGGAGACAGTTGCTGACTGATATCAAGGTCCGGAAGATGTCCTATCTAGGGGGTGTGCTAAGAGGAGAGTGCGAGCTATTGCTCCTCCTAATAAGGGTAAAATAGATGGTCGACAAGATGTGGGTAGAAAACAGATCTCCAGGCTCCGGAATATACGAGATTAAACGAGGATCAGGAACATCTAGGTGCTATTTAGAGCTGCCCAAGACAAGGACAATTACTCTCAAGTGATAGTTGACATCAGGGGGACCTGACTTTTTTTTTTAAAGGAGTTACCCGCAAAGCCCCTACTTACTTGAGACTTGTCTGCAGGTTGGATAGTAAGGATAGGGAAGGTAAATGTGAAAAATACATCACCCAGACTAATTGAATATAAATCTTTCATAAATTCATTTTGCAATTGACAGGAATCGAACCCGCAATGCCAGTTTTGCAGTCAAGCGACTACCCAACTACGCCATATCGCCTGTCTAAACATGCACATGACATAACATCCATAGAAGAAGATAAATACTTTAAAGAATATAAATAAAAAAGGTGTTGCTATAAAGCCGAAATATTTACCGTGAAACGACGTCATGAATATCATCCAGGCATTCGCGAAGGTGACTCAATCCGACTTTAACACCATCTAGCTGACTTTGCATCGCCGACTTTAGTTGGGCTTCTACTGACGCTTTCTTATGAGAAATCCTTCGTTTATATTGTTCAATCTGGCAAAACATAATTTAATCAATAACAAAACGATATGTATATTAATTTATTGTAACTGCAGACAGTTGGTAGAATTCCATATTGAATTTTTGGGTAATATATCCAAAATTAAACACGGTTATTGAATTGAATTCTACTTTTATTTACATATATGTGATAATTTGTGATGCGTTTCGTCTAGTTACATGAGTACACATGAGTGTTTGATAATGTCTTAATAAGACAAAACGCGTCACATATTTTCACATATATGTATATAAAAGTAGAATTCAATCCAATAACAGTGTTTAATTTTGGATATATAGCCCAACAATGAATAATAATATTCATAATGATTTAAACTTCTTTTTCTTCCTTCTTCTAACCCTTGTCCGCATCCAATGGTGCATAGGGTACTGCATCGTATTGACGCGATAAATCGTTACTTGCATGGAGGCAAGGAGTAATAACGAAATTTCACGAAAGAGTCCGTAGTTAATTACGCCTCCTTAAAAGTAGAAATTACCTTTTCTAGTTGCCCGGGCCTCTGCATCATATTGACAACCATTTTTAAAGCCGCTTCTTGGGCTTCTTTTTCAATTTCTTCCATCTTATTTTTTTTATCTAATATCTAAAATATTCACTATTTTCTCTTACTATATATTCTCCACTCCCCCGTCCGTACTGTCAAACTGACATTTGACGCCACAGACTAACTTTTGACGCCCATTAAGCGCAGTATTGCCAGAAAAATATATAATTTCTATGGTTCATATAAAAAGGCTACGTTCGTTTTACCTTGGCGATGGCAAACGATCGTAAGTCTGAATGTGTAAAAAATCCACCAAAAGATTTTCAAACAATCAATACAATTTTTAATTATTTATGATTTCTAAAATAAAATAAAAATTACAACTAAAATAAAGTTAACACGTTAAACGACAGTACTAAAATTTGTAAATTTTGAAATTCACAAAAAAACTTTTCGGTAATTTACCTATTTTAATTATATATTTTATCTAGTTTATTTTATTGTTTTATTAGTTAAAGCAATTTGAATAAAGCCATTGATTGAGGTCACTGGTGCCCCCAATGGCGCTGCAGCCCAACACAGGCGAGGTCATCGGTGACCCCCAATGGTGTTAAACGTGTTAAATATTGGTAACGAAAATTGTACAAAAAAGATATAAAGATTCAATGTTTATTCAGTAATTAAACTGATTTTCATAAATAAATAAAAAAGTAATTATATTAAAAACTTATTTCGAGTTTAATTGCTGAAGAACAGCAAAATAGGAATATGACGACCGCAAAATCTGGAAAAAAAAACAATAGAATTCCAATTAAATGTTTTATTATGCTGTTTTTGTTGTTGAATAATTTATAATCATGTGTACTCACTGATACGAATGTTTGAAGCGATAATGGAAAAAAATATCCCGCTCTTGTTACAATAGGCTGTTTTAATCTTTCCATAAAAATTAGAAGAGTTGTATTAAATCTCCGTTTGCGATCTATCCATGGTGAGGTATAAGCAGCCTCGATTACTTCTCCGCTCTTGATGACATATTTGAAAAAATGAATATTTTTTTACAAAAGAGGGGGAAAATATTTTGAACTAGTATCACAAACATTATTTATGAATTATGAATATATATGAATTAAACGAAATTAAATTTTAAAATAAAAGAACGATAATTAATTTTAAAAAATGCTTTATATGTTAATTTTTTAAACATCAACGCTAAAATAATATTCAGCAAATACTTCCTCTAAAATTACTTGTAATTACTCGTCAAAAATATTCAGTTAAATAATATTTACGTTATACACTAATATTGTTTATTGAATATGTTTGACTTTGTGGTGGTTAGGGATAAATTTTCATAGCCGTTATGTAAATGTAAATCAAAAATTCTAATTTAATAGTTTTAAAAATTCAGAAACGTATAGCCTTCATTTAAGTCAATTTGAATGTTATTTTTTTTATTTATTACCTTTTTTATCAAAGCATTTTTCAGACAAGGGTGTGTTAGAAATTTGGAATCAAGTTGTGAAAGAGTGGCAGTTTAACCTAAAGCATCTGACTTAGAGTCCGCGACATTAACTACGATACTACAGGTCGACTTTTGATCGATTCATGATGCCATGCCTAATTCTATGATCTCAAAACTTTTCAACTACAAAGAAGTTTCATTAGCTTCTGGCATAAGAGCTGAATTACACAAACTCATTTTGCTGTATATTGTATGTCTTATACGAAATATGTATACTTACTAGGACTGAAATATCATTTCCTATTCGACAAATGAAAAATATTTGTGCCATCATTGCGATCAAGTAAGTTACTTTCGTGAAAAACTTTAAACTGGCTGGACTGATCTAAAAAAAGACGATCATTTAAGATGTAATTTTAATTAGTTACATACAAATAATAAACAAGGAAGAAATAAAATCCCACTAACCAATGTCAATTGTAGTCCAGTTATACAAATTATTCCAACACTTGCCGCAAACTGAGACAAAATTCCCCAATGAAAACTTTCTTCCATTTTGGAAATAAATCTAGTAAAGAAAGTACATCATTAAATAGACATTTTAGTTTCTTTGAAATTTAAAACTATTTCAAGAAACTTACTCTACTATATATTTATGGTGAAGGATACATTTAACGAGACTTCTTTGTATTATTTCATCAATATCAAGAATATATATCTTATAAATTAAAGATTTCATCTGAGGCCTGTTTTTATATTTTAATATCCTTTCCTGTATAATATCAACATCCATTTTTGCGTAGTTTTCAATCTAAAATTATAGATTATTATTTATTATTTTTTATGTTAAAGGGATCAATTCAGGGTGTTTCAATTATGTAGATATAAAAATAAATAAATAAAATAGTAATTTGTGAATCAAATATCAATAACGTAATATAATAACAGGTTGATTTTAAAAGTTTTCTGAAAAAAAAAAGGTTTTTAGAAATTAAATTCGCTGTGAAAACAAAACAAATGAATAATTTAATCATAAATAAACGGATTATGGTGAAAGAAACTGCAATACTATTGTATCATTCTGGGTAAAATTTTATACAGGAGCTAGCGCAATATAAAGATTTCTTTAGGTACTTTGTAAGCAAAGTAGGATTAAAAAACAAAATAATATATTTTAGCATCTTAACAAAATCCATTCGATCGACATTTCTTATATTAATGTTACGAAATATCTATTTTAAAAATATTACGTTACGATGCCCTTTACCGTTACCAATCATTAATATATGTATGTTTTATTTGATAAATATTCAATGCAATTATTATTTTATTAAATAACAAGAATTTTCCTGTTGGTAATATTCTCGAAATGTTTGTTTTTCTCAAAGAAATTTCATGGTGAAATTTTAAGCAAACATTTTTTCCTATGTTTTAGTGCCCAATTTCTTTGAGATATATAAACAGAGGTACTAATCAATCAATCCTACACCTTTTTTATTTAAGCTTATCTGTTTTGTAAATCTTTTTAAATATACGTATTTTACTACCATATACTTAATAAATACTTTTGGTACGAGCAGTATATCATTATTCATATTATTTAGTCGCCACATTCGTTTTTTTCAATTTGGCCAAATAAAAGCACCGTCATCACGTAATGGGATTTAGCCGGTTCTAGCGAACCGGTGCCTAAAATTTTTAGAGTTCGCCGAACCGGTCCTTAAACCCTTTATTGTCACACAATTTTCCGATTGAGATCATGTATAGGAGATAAAAGAAGTCTCCTTAATATTAATAGTGTAGCTAATTTGATGATTGAAAGGTTCCATCAGTACAAACTTGGTTTAGAAAATGTTACCACACAGCTGATTTCACTAGGATTAAAAAAGGAATATCAAAGCATGTAGACGACAACTAAAAGGCAATTTGGAAGTAGGTTTCTCAATAAAACTGACTGAATTATTTTTTAGTCATTTTCTTTTATGTACTCTATTCATTATTATTATTTTTTAGTTATTTCATGTGGGATGTAGTTGCCTACTTTGTGACAGAGCTTGTGTATATATATATATACGTCCGCCTCCGTAGTGTAATGGTCAGCACGCTCGGCTACCGTTCTGGAGGTCCCGGGTTCGATTCCCAAGGGGGGTAAAATAAATATAAGTGATTTTTTCACTGTAATATTTATTCAATATTACCATGGACTGGTACCTGAAGTGGAGGGCTGATCACCTTTCCTTCATGTGTAAACGATTAAGATAACACTGCGTTAATATGACACAGTGCCCTATGCACCATTGGGGTGCGGATAAGGGTTTTATTATATATTATTATATATATATATATATATATATATATATATATATATATATATATATATATATATATATATATATATATATATATATATATATATATATATATATATATATATATATATATATATATATATATATATATATATATATATATATATATATATATATATATATATATATATATATATATATATATATATATATATATATATATATATATATATATATATATATATATATATATATATATATATATATATATATATATATATATATATATATATATATATATATATATATATATATATATATATATATATATATATATACACATTACTTTTAATTGACTTTTAAATATGTACCTACTATTTCAGTTGGAGCATTCTCAGTTATTATGTGCAGAATAAAAAACAAATAAATTAAAAAATGTGAAAAAAAAATATAATAGGGGGGGGGGTAGGAGTAGTACCTAAAGGGCGAACCGGAAATTTTTTAATCCCATCACTGTATGGGCGTAATAGTGAATGAAATAATATTACAATATTAGTAGAAAAAATAGTATAATTACGTTAATGAGGTTATCCTTTAGTATTTGTACTTGAGCACATCCCAAAGCAGTCATACTTGTCGATAATCTGTCAATACTAACATTTATCATGGCACTAAACCAAATCCCGCTTATCTGGTAGAAATACAATAATTCATAATATGGCGTCAATTCATTTGGTAATGGATACCTTGAAATTAAAAAAATATATATTACATGTTACTGTTTGTATCCCCACAGTACACCAATCAGTAAAAATAATCATAAGGCAAATAATAATATTCTTATTGAAATATAAAAATTAATAAGGGAGATAAAGGATAAAATTCACTTCAAATATTCATTTTAATTAATTTAATTCATTTTAATTCTCATCATTACAACAAAATTGTGTATCTACGCGTCTAGATGCAAGGCTCCCTAGTCCGCGAACTATGGTCCCTGCACTCTGCACTAAACTATTGTACAAATACCGTCGAGTTTGAGGGCTCTGTTCTAAATATTTCATACTGAGAGCGGGTAACTGATGACAGTGTTTTTTTTAAACTTTTATTGTTAATAAATAAATTTGTATACGCGTTTTGATGCATATTAAAATGATTTGTAGATTAAGAAATTTAACGGGTACAAATAAATATCGTAAATCCAATTAATTATTTTTCGTATTTTTTTTTATGAAAAACTTCGACTTTCTAAAAAAAGGGCTCTTGTAAACTACTCGTACATTAATTCCGCTTTATATGGATACATTAATATGGAATTAAAAACTTGTGAGAAATGGGGGGAAATGTGTTTGCAAAATGTTATCAAGCATTTTTTATACATATAACCTAAAACAAAAATTTGGAGAGTAAGTAATTTTAATCTCGATAATTTTTAACCATTTAAACCTTACACCTCTTAAGTGCGTTGATGTTCGTAGTTAAAGCTAGATCATCACAAAACGTACATAAAATAAAAGATAACTTTTTTCAATTAAAAATTCGATTTTCAAAAAAAACTAGAAAACTTTCTACAAATACGAAGAGGAATTTATATTTTTAGGGTTATGTTTTGTTTAATTAATTTATTACCAAGCTTTGAAAGGCAAAACTCTTTCTTCCGGCGCTGAATCAATTAGTGGAAATATGGCCCAAAGTGCTATTGTCAAAGAAGTCATAAAGATAAATAAAAAATATTCGCCAGCTTGAATCGACGAACTCTTATTGATGATTCTGGAAAAAAAATAAAGAATATTTAAAGTATTGCAATAATATTAGGGTATCTTAAGTATAATATTTTTAATTTAGTTGAATATTGACAATATGTAATAACTTACTGTATATGAACCGGTCGAGAAGGAGCGAATTTAATACTGTTCATACATTCCGTAAGAAAGATAACTTTGCTTTTTTTCCAAGCAAAAAGCAAAATTTTCAGGCAAAGCGTTGCTTGAGTTAAAAGGAGAAAGGATGCCTCAGCTATTTTTTCTATATCTCCCCAAACATTTATCATATAAATAATTTGAAATATTGCGTATAAGTACTGGGTGAAAAATAAAATTGACAAAGAGTAAATTAAGTATAGATACGGATTATTGTTTTTTCGCCAAAGACCAAAGAAATTGAGTACTATTAAAGGAAATCTTAAATATTTTTCAACGAGGTTTACTTTTTTGACACCTTCCATATTTTCTTTTAAAATAGAGAATACATCACTTGTCTACAAAATTTCACTTATATCCGTTTCTAGAGTCAAGTATTATTTACGAGTATTTAAGTAAACAAAGGGTGGCACTTGATATTTAGCTTAAAATAAGTAATATTTTGATTTCAAAACAAAGATAGTATAATAGTGATGCTCTTGAGTACGTAATTGAATTGGTAATTATTAGAAAAACGTCAAAATTAGTGTGCATATTGAACATCGTGAAACAAAAACATTACTAAAACAATATGTATGTATTAGTTGTGTACTTACACTTTTTCACCCCTTTTGCATATTTTTTTAATTTCCTTTTTGCCCTTATACTAAAACTAATCTAATCGTGAAGAACTAAAAATCGAATTCGGAACTTCATTTTTTATGAAACGTGACTAATCACAAAAGCAAAAAAACATGCATGCTTTCATCATCCTTTTAACATGTAGGAGTATTTTTTTTCATCCCAATAACTTCTTTTAAACAAAAAATTATTTTTACATGCATATATATATATATATATATATATATATATATATATATATATATATATATATATATATATATATATATATATATATATATATATATATATACATACAT
Organism: Brachycentrus maculatus; assembly: GCF_059751285.1. Taxonomy (NCBI): domain Eukaryota; kingdom Metazoa; phylum Arthropoda; class Insecta; order Trichoptera; family Brachycentridae; genus Brachycentrus; species Brachycentrus maculatus. The sequence continues at coordinate 1,571,316 of NW_028281009.1, read as the reverse complement.
ATATTTATATATATATATATATATATATATATATATATATATATATATATATATATATATATATATATATATATATATATATATATATATATATATTTACATAAATATATAAATTCTTTACTCTACACCACTGCACTGTCCAAAATCCATATCTAAATGATACAGTTCCTTGAATTAATTTGAACTAGTATACCAGCTTTTGATTGGTCTGTTGATGGGAATATCTCTATGATGGTAAAATTTCACTCCTATTTAAAACCAATCATCATTACTAAATCACTGGAAAATAATAACCTAAATATTATTTTGATATTGAGCCACATTTATGGACAACGCTTAGGAATAAATGGACAGTAGTTTTTGTTAAAATCATGGTAATTATTTATATACTAGGTTTAAAGGTTAAGGTAAGTGGGGACGATAATTGCGGCAAAGTGGATAATAACACGATACTTAATTATCAAATCAATTCGAATATTTCTTATGTGAAAAACATTAAAGTAAGTAACTTGACATAATTGTTTGGAAATATAATTAATTTCAGGAAATGTACGCATGGTGGCCAAAAATCTAGTTTTTTTGCTGTTGTGATATACCTACATATTAAATAAAGTATTGATATAATAAGATATTATATGGAATCCATATTGGATTTTGCTCATATATAGGAATAAATAAATGCCTTTTGTAGCATCTAAACAAACTGTTTTCTTTTTTAATTGAAAAAGACACTTGTCGTAAAATATGATTTAACCTCTTTGGCACTATGTCCCAATTCGACGTAATAAAATATAATTTGACCATGCATAATGTAAGGTTTCCGCAAAAAAAAAAAAACTATGGCGCCCCACATTATAAAAATGAATTCGCGAAACCTTTCATTATGCATGGTCAAATTATATTTTATTATGTCGAATCGGGACATAGTGCCAAATTGAAATTCGCGAAACCAATGGCAGACTATCCGGTTTTCCCAATGTTTCCCTTGGAGGCTAAGTCTTATCTATGTTTACTACATGAAGTTTAGTTTTTATTTCTGTAAGTATTTACGCTGCACTGACTTTATCTTTCCTTATAAACAAAAATAGCAACTAATATTTTTGTACTTTATAAGATTTGACCGGGAATTTTTAGTCAAACCGGATATGGTCTGCCATTACATTCACAAATTGATTCGCCGTATTACGTAACTACTAATCCATACAGATTCTGGGAAAATTCATTTTGACAATACCTAACCGGATGAAATGGCACAGCACTCGTCTAATAAATACACTTAATCTATTTTGGGTCATAAAATGGAATATTTTGTTGTATTTTTTGTGTTAAATTTAAGAATTTGAGTTATTGTATTTTTTTTTCTTAGATTTTTTCTTAGAACATTTTTTTTTCATTATTCTTATTACTATAGATTTCAAATGAAATATTTAAAACAAAACTATATGAATTGTAAAACCTTACCAAGAAGGAGGTTAAAATATTATTTTACGAAGGTAGGTACTTACAAAAAAAAGCTGTAAAGCTAAATTCTAAATAATATTTAAACATCTTTGTTCAATGATCTATGCACACCACTACATATGTTTTTCGACAAATAACACCCACACAATCAAGAATTCATGCGCTTTTTTGCTGTCACCGCGTCAACTGTCACTGGTCACGATCTTATAAAAATATATCGCGCTTTTACGATCTTGTGCACAGTTTTGAGACAGCCGGTTTATTTATTTTACTGCATGGATTGTACTTATCCATACATTTTAATGTGTTTAGCTGCGAACGCAAATTACGATAATATTTTGACACATAAAGTTCACAGCTTTTGATAAATTATGGTACTCTGTATAAAGTTCTCATCTCATATAACTAATTAATTTATGTTATATCCTGGTTTACTTCAATATACTCGCGGTGACTGATAACATTTTGCTGATAGAAGCGAGGACGTTTCATCACGCTTTTTATAATGTAAGCATTCATATAATTAAAGTGGTAATGATTACATTGTTTCATAAAAAACTTAATATTTTCAGTATTTGAAAATAAATAAAAATTATGCATCGTTCCTAAAAACATTTTTTTTTATATTTCATTTTATTTTTTAGGTTCGGGCAGCATCTGTTGTATATTATTTGTTTCTTTGTTTTACCGTGTTTATCAGCGGAAGATGATTTTTACAACTTGTTAGGTGTAGGAAAATATGCTGATCTCCGTGAAATAAGACAAGCATTTAAGAAACTTGCTGTTTTAAAGCATCCTGATAAAAATCCGGTAAGAAAATAAATAATTAATTTTTACCAACTTTTGATATTTCAACCTTGGAAAACAAAAGTGTCTACTGTGTATTGTGATTTTTTTTCTGCTCTTTACTGATAAAAAATATATAAATCTATGCTGTTTTGTGTCTTTCGAGATTCTTGCATATGTTTCACTGTGCTAAAATGCAAATACTCTATTTGCGAAATAGTAATGTGGCTTATGAGTTTTTATGGACACCTTATATTTATTTGAAATTGCACTCTTTACATGATTTAATTAATAGAAAATAGTGATAACTTATTTTGTTTATGAATAAAGCAGTGCTTACAAAAGTACAATTAAAAAAGTAGAGACAAACTATTCGACAAGTAATATTTTCATAATTGAGTTCAAAGTTTTTCAATACTCCCCTCATGTTTCTTACGTAAACCTTTTGTTTATTTTAAAAAATATCTCTTATAATGTAATATTTTTTCAGGATGATCCAGAGGCCCATAACATCTTTGTTAAATTAGCCGAAGCTTATGATATTTTAAAAGATCCCGCTAAAAGAAAGGACTATGACCTCTATGGCACCAAAAATTTTAAGAATCAAGCACCTCCACAATACCACAGTTACACATATTACAGGGACCAGTTTGGCATATACGATGATGATCCACAAATAGCTACTCTCAGTGGAGACGACTTTGGTACATATGTTTCATTTTTACATTATTTATCTGTACTAATAATGTGATCAAACGTCCTTTCTTTGTGTCAATTTAAAGATAAAATTTATGCATTTCAGTAATTTTCATTTTTTAAATAATACGGTATAATGTTTTTGTAATATATCATTCAATTTTGGGTGCTTTGCCAAAAAAATGTTTTTGTAATGAAAAACTACAAAGGACAATATGTCCATAGTGGACAACTTGGTAGGTGTGAGATTATCAACCATAAATCAGGTACATCAAATATTCATGTTCAAGACAAATTAGTGATATAATCAAATATACTTTTTCAGTTTTTAGGAAGTGAACATAAAATTGTTTAATATGTAAAATTGTATAATAAAAGTAGCAATTTGTCACTCCTGAACATTTGACATTTTGGATTCACGATTGTTTACCTCAAACCTACTGATCATATTACAGTAAGCTCCTATCAAGGAACGCATTAACCAAATTGGAGATAAAACAGCAGGCTTTTCCTTTTTTATATTTACATTCGGTTTTTTTACCAGTTTTTTCCTGCCACCCCAGTTCAATATTTATGGTTAAGGCACTGACATTATGTTTTTGCTCCAACCTATGAACCGATTATAAAATATTCCATCATCACAAGATACCAATTCCATTTGGCAAATAATTATTCATTAACTTCTGTACTGAGCGGATCCATGATCCATATTTATTTTTATTAGTCAAGTTTATTTCATCATACTAATAATGATTAAAAAATCCACAAATAATTGCATAAGTTATCTGATTAAAAGATTAATAACTAAACTAATGTAAATATTTATTATTTTGTAGAAAGCAGTGTAGAAGAATGTGTGTGGTTTATCAACTTTTACTCTCCATTATGTGGTCACTGCCACCACTTAGCTCCAGAATGGAGAAAAATGGCAAAACTTCTAGAAGGAGTAGTAAGTCTAAATTATTTAAATTTTATGTTAATTCAGCTTTAATCATGTTTTTTTACATATATATGTACCAAATATATTATGTCTAAGTATCAATGATTTTTGTAAAGGAGACATTCATCAAAATCTCAAAACTGAAGCGACGGAAAATGATCTCTGCCAATTTTTATGTTTATAAATATTTTTATAACCAAAAAAATCTTTGAACTTCCAAATGTATGAAAAGCCTTAAATAATATATCATTTCTATGTTTTCAGGTAAAAATTGGTGCTGTAAATTGTGAAGATGATAGACAACTGTGCTGGAATTTGCAAATCCATAAATATCCAACTCTCCTTTTTTACAATGAAAAGGTAATTATTTTTTTTATTAAGATACAAAATGTGTTTAAAAAGAACTTGTTTGAATGGTGTATTTTTCACAATTTTATAATGCATATATAATTAGCAATTGGAGGATTACAACACTGCGCTAAAATATCATTATATCATAATAAAAATATTTTTTTTAATTAATGTTTTACTTAGTAAATACCTCTTTTTCTTTAAATCTACTGTGACACATGTTTAAATGCATTCCGCATCATTTTCAAACAACGTAATGATGCGGAATGCATCGAAACACATGTCCCAGTAGATTTTAAGAAATAGTGGTATGTGTTTACTAAGTAAAACAAAATTAAAAATGGGTAGATTTTACCACAAAGTGACTGCCGAATCAATTAATGAAAACATAATTATGTAATATGAATAATTCAGAAATCATAAACATAATATGTACATATAATGTTTAAGGAATGAATTAAAGCTTTAACCGGATCCACGCGGCTCGCATAACCGTATGTGTTTTCACAAAACATTCCATGTACGCGGCTGACATAACCGTTTGTGTTTTTACTTTACTCCAAGTTTCGAACCTCAGTTCAACTTGGAGGGATTTTTTCATGGTGTGGAACTTTGGATAAAATAATACGTCAATCCTTGGCCTTATGACATCTGTTGAAATATCTGACTAATAATTTGTAACATCACAAGGATAAATAAAAGAACAGATCCCTCATTTTTCTTGCGGTCGGTAATTAGTCCGCGCCATAATCATGCCCTATATCTGTCTCACTCTCGACGCGACGCATCGCCAGTGGGTAAGAGTGACACACGATGCGTGCTTTGATTTATTTATGTTACGATCTTATTTGTTTATATTACGATATATTTCAAGAATAATTTGACACACGTGTACCAAAAAGGCACAATGAATCCCATTGAACGTTTTTGCTTAGGAAAATAAATCGTTTTTTAACTAAATACATGATAAAAGTAATCATTTAAAAACGGCGAAATACCGCCGCGCACGGGCGTCTCTCAGGAACAAAGTGAACGCGGTTAAAAGGTTAATTATTGTTTCCCAAAAAACATGATTTTACATTATATGTACATACTAATTTAAACTTTTTGGCTTTCTATATTACCATTCTATATTTCATTTATTTAATTAATTCATTATTCATATATGTATGTATACACTTTAAAGTTACAATCATGTGTTCTCGAATTCCTAGAATGTTCCGAGCAAGGACACATTACTTTGGGTTGAGGGTTACTACTTTCTTCTTGATGATGTACAATCTTAGATAATGTTGCCAAATGATAAGATCTATTTTGTTTCTACCTACCTCCATTATCTATTTATTTATATGTATCTCTTTTATACAGAGTTATAGAGAAGAATGGAAGCAGGTTATACAGATTTATTGTGTAGTGATTCTTTTGTTTTGTTTATTTCTTTATGGTTGCTCTTGTAGTTCTATAAGTATGCTATTATCTTAAGTTATAATGTTTTCAGACATCTATGTACAATGGAATAGAATATTTTGGTGGCAATAGTGCAGAAGCCATGGAAAAGTATGTGATGCACCACTTCTCCACACAGTTTAAGATACCAACACTCCAAAGTCTTCCAGAACCTAATAAGTCCCCCTGGCTGGTCTATCTATGTTCTGATGACGGATTATGTCCAGATGAAAATACTCGTATTAAAGCAGCCGCCGTTTTGGTAAATACTAAATACATTCATTGTAAATATGTATATCGATTTTCTAATTACATTTACATATGTGTTTATTTGTAAATATATATATTGATTTTCACTTCGTTTAATATATAGTTGTATAATTTGTAATGTATGTCACAATATTTATTGTATCCATGACTATTTTACGCCATAAAACTTTTTAACTGTTCTTTTCTGTAAATACATAATATTTAAGGTATAAATATACTATAAATTGTCTGCAGTTAAAATGTGTACTAAAAAATGTATTGTATTATGTTGTGGGTGCATATTTATTTATAGACATTTTATTTCTTTGTTACCATCGTTTTTTTTACCAATTTTCAAAAAAAATAATACATTCAACCAATATATGTATATATGTAAATGTTCATGATTCATAGAATAAACCACGACATTTATGATTACAAACATTTTTGCTTTAAAATGATAAAATGTGTACTAGTTTTAGTCATACTAGTTAGTGGAAGTTTTTAAGACATTGCTGTTCAATTCAGTATGTACATGATAAACAATCAAAAACCCAAAATCTCAAATATTCAGTAGAGACAAATTAATGATTTTTAGAATGTTTTGCTGGCAGACTTAAAGATGGAGACTGACCGGAGCATTTCGTCATAACATAACGCTGTAACATCGCTCGCGGCGAGCATCAGCGAGCATCCGAAACTATGGATGGAGCGCTCGGCTCGGTGTACTGACTGCCTGAATGCTCGCATCGTAATGTTTTACGATGCGAGCATTCAGGCAGTCAGTTCTCCACCTTAAGAAGAACACATAAAATTATTTTGTTTACTTCCTGAAAACTGGAAGCAAAATATTCCAAAAACATTGTCTCTTCTAAATACATTTCACATTTTGGATTTTTTATTATTTTCTTTGTGCCTACCAAGTTTGTTTATATGTGAGAGTGTAATGTAGTTAATGCAAAATTACAATTCTTCGGTAAATTTACTAAGGATGTACTCAAGAAACTATCAACCACATCTAAATGTTGAAATTTTTAACTACATTTTTAGGTACTGTTGAAAAACATTTGTTGTTTTGGAATGTTAGTAAATATGTTAACTTTATTTTAACATCAATAACTCATTTTTCATTTTTGGTTTCCTTTTAAAAACTCACATTCATTTATTTTATTTTATTTCATAAATATCGTGTATGTATTTCTTCTCTTCTTTTCCATGTTCGCTCCCTAGGTGGAGCATATGGCCAACACGAGTCGTCTCCAAGTCACTCTGTCACGCGCCATCTCCTTGGCTTCCTCCCAGGTCAGTCCGGCGTCTCGAAGTTCCGCTGAGTATAGTCGGTGAATGGTCGTCAGCGGCCTTCCGGGGCGCCGGAATCCTCGGGGTTGGAAGAAGAGACATGAGGGGTTGATGCCCTCAGGTGGCATTCTAAGGACATGTCCCAACCATGTCCACCTTCTTCTCTTCAGGACTTCCAGTATGAGGGGCTGTTGAGTTCTTCTCCTCACATCGTCATTCCTGACGAAGTCATACCACTTTATACCCAGTATTCGCCTCAGGCATCTATTTTCAAAACTTGCTAGTTTCTTGCTTTGAGCTTTGGTGAGGTGCCACGACTCACATCCGTACAGCAACACTGTTAGGATGCAGGCATTAAAGAGACGACACTTGGTTTTTGTCGAGTAAAGCAGTGAGTCCCAGACATTGCGCATTTTATTGAATATAGCTCCTGCCATTCCGAGCCGTACATTCAGTTCCTTCTGGACACTACCATCCTCCACCATGAGTGTTCCAAGGTATCTGAAGGTGTCGACTCGAACGAGCGCTCGTCCCTCACAAGTAAGATGTTGATCTCGGTCCGGACAGGCTGAGTTGCACATGACATTGGTCTTTTTGGCGTTCACTCTTAGGCCTAACCGAGCGGAGTTTATTTGGAGGGAGTCAATTATATCTTGCAGGGCTCCGATCGATGTATCTATTAGAACTGCATCGTCCGCATATTCTAAATCACATAATTTCTGAGCAGGACTCACTGCAATTCCTCGATCCGGTGGAATTGACATTCGTAGGATGAAGTCAAACATGATGATGAAGAGAAATGGGGCTAGTACACAGCCTTGCTTCACCCCAGTAGAGACCTCAAATGGTTCACTGCACACATCATCTATTCTAACGCAGCATTCGCTGTTAGTGTGAAGCGCCCTGATAATGGCCACAATTTTGACAGGAACTCCATATGCTTCTATGATATTCCAAAGAGAAGACCTATGCGGGCTGTCGAAAGCTTTTTCGTAGTCTACAAAACAGCAGGCAAGGGCGCAGTTCCATTCGTTACTTTGCTGTAACAGGCATCGTAAGTTATGTATATGGTCAGCGCACGCCCTGCCTGGTAGAAAGCCCGCTTGGTTCTCTCTGAGGACTCGCATTATTGGTTTTTGGATTCTTGCCAAAATTATTTGTGCCAGAATTTTTCCAGGAACGCTTAAAAGAGTAATGCCACGGTAGTTATCACACAACAGCGGATCACCCTTTTTGTGGAGGGCTATAACTTCCCCGTTTACCCAATCCTTCGGGCACCTTTCCTCTTCCCATACCTTTGAAAGTAGGTGATACAGGGGGTCGAGGAGAGCGTCCATGCCACTCTTGACGTATTCCGGATGTATTTCGTCGACACCAGGCGCCTTTCCGTTTTTCAGCTTTTTAATAGCTGATATAATTTCAGTATGCGTTGGAGTGCTTTGCGAAATATTGTGTGCTCGCGGAATGTTCAGTTGGGCAGAGACTGAGGGCACATGGAGGGGGTCTAAGGGGGGTGGACGATTTAGCACGCGGCAGAAGTGATCTCTCCATATGCTTTTCACGCATTCGGGCTCAGACTCGATTTGGCCGCTCGGGCCACGAACTGGGCCTGCGGTCGGGGGCCGCTTACCACAGATTTGGTGCGTAATCTTAAAAAGCTTAGAAGTATCACCTCTACGGGCTGCTTGTTCGGCTGCTGCTATTTGTGTGTCCAGGGAACGGCGTTTATCCCGCCTTGCGGATCTTTTGACAGCCAGGTGCTTCCATTTATATTGCGCTCGGAGACTTTCGAGCTTACCCTGGTCAGTTTCCGCATCTTTTAAGAGTTTTATGTTGGCCCTTTCTTCTATTAATTCCCACGTTTCATCCGACATCCATTTGGGTCGATTTGACGGCTTCATTCCGAGAACCCTTTGAGCTGACGTAACTATGGCTGTTTTGATGTTATGCCATGTGCTTTCGATAGGGTCATTATCATCGGAATGTTGCTGCTCGAGTCCCTCCCTGACGGCGATATCATAGTTAAGCCAGGACATTGTCTCCTTCAGCTTATCAATGTTGACCTGACTCCTCTTCTTTGGCTTGGCAGTGCGGTTTAATTTCAGCCTTATTTTGCCTGTGAGTAGCTCATGATCACTATAGATATCGGCGCCTCTGTATGTGCGGACGTCTAGGAGTTCTCTACGATGGGCTGCAGTGTAAAGAAAATGGTCAATCTGCGTTTTTGTATTGCCATCGGGAGAAGTCCAAGTATACTTGTGGATATTTTTGTGAGGAAAAATTGTACCACCTATTAAGAGCTCATTTAAGGTTGCGAGTTCGATGAGCCGCTCACCGTTATCGTTAATGCAACCGAGGCCGTGGCTACCCATCACTGTTGGACCGAGTGCTACGTTGGTGCCGACTCTTGCGTTAAGGTCTCCCATTACAATGACGCGGTCCCTTTTCGGGACCGAGGATATTGCGGAGTGCAGAGAGTCGTAAAAAGCATCTTTAACGTGATCGTCGGCATCTTCTGTGGGGGCATAGCATTGGAGTATGGTTACAGAGCTATCTGTGGTTTTGAAAGTTGCGCGTAAAACTCTTTCAGAAATTGGTTCCCATTTTTGGAGGCAGCGAGCCGCTTTGTCTGTCATTATAAGTGCCACTCCCTGTCGATGGTACTGCTCTTGTCCTGAATAGATGATTGTGTGTTTCTCCAGCAGTTTCTTTCCTGAGCCTTTCCATCGCGTCTCGCTCAGTCCCAGGATGTCCAATTTGTACATCTTCATGATGCGAGTAGCGTGCAGGTCTTTTCCAGGAGTGCGCATGGTTCGCACATTATATGTGCCAACGTGAAGCGTTGCACTGTTGGAGAGTAATTCCTTATCTTTAACATTATCCTTTTTACGTTTGCCGGGCCGTGAGTCAGGTGTTTGTGTCCGAGGCTGACTTGTTGTTGGTATCGTAATCATGTTTATTTAAAGAGACCGGGTGATTAACCCTGCGCTCTCGAGGCCTGGGCAGGTGCCCTGAAGGATGGCTCATCCTGGTTTTTCTGTAGGGGTGTATTCCTTCCCTTAGCTGGGGGGGGGTCTCGTTATTAGGCGCCAGACAATCGCCTTTCGTCCTCTTCCCGTTAGCTACAGTTTTCGCCAAAGGCTCTGACTGCATTACCAGGACCTACGACGGGGACGTGGGAAGAAGGGCTTGCTAGGGGTCTACGGTCACTAAGGGCCTGAAGGTTGGCTTTTCTCAGCATTTTTTAGGAATGTTCTGTCCAGCACAGAATATACCACTGAGGCCATTTCCCAGCCTTTAAGGTATGTATTTACCATCACATAACAGCAATCAAATGTAATTTATCTGTGGAAATGTAGACAAACATGTGTTTCTAGAAAGGACTAGTTTCAGTGGGCTTCACTGATGATAAGAATCTCATAAATGAAATAAGTGGCGATGAAGGTTCCAGTATAATATTTTGGGATCAGAAGGATGGAGAACCGTCGGTACAACACTCTCTTACGGGAAACGAGTTCATGGATATTGCTGATCAAGTACTCGATTTATTGCCAGAAGCAAAAAAATTAAATGAGGAAGGATTCCAGGTAATTGCTTTGTGTTTGACGGCTGACAGCTGTATTTGTCATGATTTTTTATAGTTGACCATCAAGATCACAGAGGCAAATTATATGAAATGGCAATTCTATTAATGTATTTCGGCTCATTATTATTAATGCACATTTTCGATATTGGTACATAATTTTCAAATTGATTCCAGAATGCAAGGACTCAACTAAGGATAGGGGCAGATACACCTTGGCTGTTATGTTTTACTTTGAATATGGACACACAAAAAACTGTCATGTTGAAAAAGTTGACTGCGTCTCTGGACGGATTCAATATAGGTTTGTCCATTACTGATATCCTATTTGACTTTTTTATTTTCACAATCACATAAGGGTGGTCTGTGGTGATTTGTGGATTCGTTATGGTGGGGACTGACCGGAGCATGAGCAATTGGATATTCGGATTGAGCACTCGGAACTCTGTACTAACTATACGAATGCTCGCATCGTAATGTGTTACGTTACGCCGAAATGACTTCAGTCAGTCCCCACCTTTAAGTGCACTGTCAGGTTTTATGCAACAAAAACTAATTCCAAATACTATATATTAAATGATTAAGGTGCTCCAAAATTTATTTTATGTTGGAAACTTAACAAAAACAAGTGTAATCAAGTGTAGTAAACAAAAAAAAATAAGAAACAGCTCCCACCCCCTCTTCTACCTTCAATATCCTAAGGACACAATTCTAAAATTTAGACATAGGTGTCTTCGCATACAGTGTTCGAAAATTATGCGGAATACATCGAAACAGGTGTCTTAATAGATTTTTAAAAATAGTGATATTTACGAAGTAAAACTTAAATTAAAAATCGATAGATTTTATGACAAAGTGACCGCCGAATCAATGAATGAAAAAACAAGAGTGCTTAATTTTTTATATTTATTTATTTATCTTTGTTATTCCCCTATTATTATTTTTTTAAATTCTGTAATTGAATAAAATTTTATCTAATTTAAATCTCTTATTATTTCTAATTGCCAAAGAGAAAAAACTGAAACCATGCGGTTCGTAATTCATAGATATATAAATTTTTTTCAGGAGAAATTAATTGTGCGCGTTGCAGTAATCTCTGTGCATCACTTCACATCGCCAAGTACCCTACGTGGGCCATACTCAAGAAAGGAGGGGCCTTCGAAGTGCACAACGGGAGGTCCTCTCTGCATACTGTGGAGAGGTTCGCTCGAGAGACCCAACTCGCCACAAACCTGCATGCCCTGTCGCCGCAAGACTTGCAGCGGATCATGTCTGAGGGTGAGTAGAGAATAACTTTGGAGAGTGAAAATGTATAGAGGGATGAGGGTCTTAGCAGTTTAGTCATGTCTCTATAGACAAGGTAGTCTCACAAACTAATTCAAGACATAATTATTATTTTTTATTTTTTTATTATTTGTATACATTTATTTAAATCACAATTTTTACTTATGTAGAACTTTTTTTTTGCAGAGACCCTCCAAGCCACCTTGTGTGTCTTGTCGGTGGAGTTCTTTTTTTTTATAAATTTTTTATTGTTTTTAACGATTTTAACCAAATATACACACAAAAAAAGAGAAAAAAAATTAAGAATATAAACATTTTACAATTTTCATGAAATTAACTCTTGATCATTTATCCATTCCTTTATTTTGCCTTTGTTCCATATTTTATTTTGACCTCTAACATCCGTAGGCAACAAATTAAAAATGTTCAGAACTAAATATATCAGTGTTCGACTCCCATATTTATTGTTAATTCTTGGGACTATCAAACCTTTGTTGTGTGTAAATCGTGTATCATGGTTATGTACTAAAGGAATTCGATATTTTTGTCTATGTTTTCTATACTTATATATTTCAAAACATAAAAGCATAATTTTTGTTGTATTGGTAAGCTAGATCATTATGGCTTATCCCCAGGCAGTTTCGGATGAGTGTGTTCAGTTCAGAGATGTGAAAGTTATTGCCATTCAGTTTTAATGTAAAAAAAATAACTTCAAAGACAAACCGGCGAATCGCCGGCTTTGTGAATCAGTGACAAATTGACCTTGGCCGTAGATTCGCCAGCTTTGTGTTGCAATGGGTTAATACAACTTTTTCTACAGTATTATTATTCTTCTCAGGAACACCTTGGATAATAGGATGGTTATTAACAGGATGTCCTCCCTGTAAGAAGATGCTTCCAGCGCTAAGAAAAGCAAGTAACCATTTTACTCCAGATGTGATTCAGGTAAATGTAACTTATTTGATCATTATTGTTGAATAGAAATGTGTATTACATGTTACACATTATTCATTTTAAATTGTAATTTAATTTTAGTTTGGAACGGTTGACTGCGCTCAACATTCTCACGTCTGCTCCCGTTACAACGTGCACAGGTACCCCACTACAGCTATATACAATGCCAGCACTGTCAGCACTTTTCAAGGGGATTCTAATGTAAATGCCATAGTGGAATTTATAAGGATGATGAAATCTAATTACGGTAATAAAAATTATATTTTATAAACTTTACAATTATTAAATATGTACATATAACAAAATGATTAGAGGGTATTTTATGCATAAAAATGTGAAATGCTTAATAAAGAATCGCAGATCCCAATAATTCATAATAATCTTTTTTTTAGTTAAATCACTTGATAGTGATAATTTCTACAGTGAAGTTGGTAGCAAAAGTGAGGTGGACGTGTATGTGGTAGAGTTTTATGCACCGTGGTGTGGTCCTTGTCAAAAACTACAGCCTGAATGGAGGAAAATGGCTGAAAAGGTATTTATTCTAACTCTAGTTCTTACTGTTTTTGACCGCCAACACGATACTCTTATCTATAGCAGACCCTTAGTTCACCTTAACTCTGAGTGATATCATTCTGGGAAACTTTATCCCTCACTTCGTTTCACATAAAAACATCCTCCCTTCCTTAATTTATCTTTGAAGTCCGAATTTCCTTATCACCGGTTTTCGCTGCTTATTACGAAGGTGTTTAAATTCTTCCATAATATTAGCCAAGATCTCATTCTGCAAAACATGTGATTCTAATTTCACCCATAGGATTAATAATCTCATTTATTGGTATTTTGATGTTCCTGTGTATCCGTTTTATGTAAACGCATTCCTGTTAAATTTGATTTTATGGATTTCTTCTGTGTAATTTTACAGCAGTTAACAATTAAATACTAGTCTCTAATTCATTGTGTTTATAATTTTGTTGATTTCAGCTTTCCCATTTAAAACACGTCCACGTTGGTGCGGTAAATTGCGAAAAGGAATCTGAACTTTGCAGTGACCAAGGCATTAGATCATATCCAACTATCAGATTATATCCAACAGGGTCACGTGGACTAAATACAATGGCGTAAGTATATTTTTCTTATAAATTTCTAGTGCGCTAAATTTAATTTTTAATCCACGTTTTCTACGATTTCATTAAAATAAAATATTATATTTATTTGATTGCCTATTTAAAGATACTCTGAACTTAACCGATTCCTTTATGTACCATTAATATAGTCATTACATCACTCCATTGTAAAATATTCATTATATTTAAGTGCAAAATAATGTTTTTCTAGATTATACTCTAGTTACGAGAGAGATGCATCATCATTACACAAATGGGTTCTCGGTTTCATACCAACGTCAATTGTGAACTTAAACAAGCAAAACTATAGAGACAACTTGCTGTCAAAAAGGTACAATTTACATTCTTAAATCAAAATAAGAAAACAATTTTTTAATCAAGACATATATACATACCGCTTGTTTATTTGCAAATGTATGCAATATTTAATATCGTTGTTTTTTTTATTTTAGAGAGGATCGAACTTGGGTGATCATGTTTTTTGCACCGTGGTGCGGATTCTGCCATCAATTCGAACCTGAATTTATAACAGTCATTCAGGTAACTACTATTCCCAACACATGTTTAACCACCCTACCTTCGGGTTATTTTCAGGGGTATTTTTTATAAACAAGCAAAAAAATCACAACGTTTGTTGTCACAAAATATTGTCAGGTATGAAACCTGACAAAAATTTGTCAGTGTATCCGGTACGCATTAAATATTTTTAGAACAGATATCTTTTCTCAAGCGCGTAGGTCATACGGGTTAGCGTGGAATGGTGAAAAAAAAACGCGCGTATCACGTACGTTCGTATGTGTAGGGTGGTTAATATGTTGATGCAATTTTTTTTCATATTGTCAATTATATTTTAAATGTGTTTTTTTGCAGAGGCTAGAAAACATTGTAGTGGGGGGGAAAGTAGACTGCCAGAGGGATGGCGCTCTCTGTTCTCAAGAGGGAATATCGAGTTATCCTACAGTCAAACTCTTCCAGCGCGTGGACGGCGTCACTAAGTTAAGCGGAGGAATAACTATAGAAGCCTTCAAGCAAGAAGCACTGTACAACGAAATCAAAGCCCTCGCAGCCGATGCGTATATTACTCCAGTGGAGCATGATGAGTTATAATACCTAATACAATAACATGACTAGAAATGACTTAGACAGGCGGGAAATTTGCATATAATTACAAGTCTGGGCATTTAAATGGCCCGCTGTCAATCGTTAAATCGGATAACGTTACATAGCATGTGAGCCATGTAAATGCCTAGATTTTTTTAACAGAAATTTATAGTACAGTGGAACCTCTCATAAGGAGCATAATTCGTTCCAGAATCTTACTCGTTAAGCGACCTTTTTAGTATATTATTTCGAGAAATAAAAATACTTTGTATTCTGATCCACTCACATTTTTATTTTACCAACTAGTTTCGGCAACAACGTGTTGCCCTCTTCAGGGTTACATTTATTACATGTAATAAATGTAACCCTGAAGAGGGCAATAGGTTGTTGCCGAAACTAGTTGGTAAAATAAAAATGTGAGTGGATCAGAATACAAAGTATTTTATTTCTCGAAATAATATATCAAGATGATCCACAAAGTTAATGCTTTCAATATTCAAAAAAAAAAAAAAAAGACCTTTTTAGTATTTACTGGTGCGGAAGTCCCGGCTCACAAGTGAATGTTGTGAAAAAATCCCTTTCCCTGTAACTCGTCATGCAAAATATCGGTCGTTAAGGAAGCAACATTAACACTTTTTTTTCCTTGTTATGTGAATTACTCGTTATGAGAGGTTCCACTGTATCTCGTATGATAGAATCTCCATATTTAAACCACGTTTATTACATTTTTTCCTAAGACATTCATATGAATTTGATATTATCAGTATTATTGTGCCGGTTGAATTTGCAGGATAAAAATATGCATCACATTTTCTTTGTTAAATTAAAATATTGTTGACTCGCATCTTGGAATGTGCAGAAAATGTAAATAGGTATGTATCATGTGTGAATGAAATAGGTACAAATAAAATTAATGTAAGTTTACGACGATTACAAAATCTGTAATGTATGCATTTGTTTTGGAAGATTTGTCTTCCACCTATTGATGGAGTATTTATTTTTTGCAATCTTATATAAGCCTAAAACAATTTTATTTTGTATAATCATCGTGAACACAAAGCAATTGTATTTGTATTCTAGCTTAGCATAACTAAAAGGTAGCTTCAAATAAACTGTAGCACAATTAATTAAAATAAATATATTTGTAATTTATTTAATTTAAAGCGTTTGCAAAATTTACACTGAAGAAAACCAGACTATCTGAAAGGCATTGAATACACTAAAAGACAATTAATTTTAAAATATTTTTTTTAATATAATTTTCATATACTGACATGCGCAACATCTCAAAAAAAAATTGACAAATAACAAAACCAGTGGAACATAGTCTGTAATTTTAATCAAGTGAAAATAAATCAGTAATTAGTTAATTATTTTTTCAATTATTTTTGTTGCTTTTTCCTCACCATAAATAGTCATAATGTTTCCAATAACAAAACATCAAAGTGACCAAAAAAAGGCATAGTTTTTTTAAATTTAAGATAGAAATTTACATTCTTAAAATAAACAATATTTTATTGTAATAGCATCTTGTCGTTAAATTGTTTGTATGTACATGGACAATATTGTCCAGTCTACTGTCCCTGTGTAAATTTTGTTGAGGTCTATATGTATTTGTATACCTATATAAGTTGTACTTCAAGGTCCTAATACATACGTAGTATTTATTTGTGAAATTGTTTTCACCACATAGTATCTTGTCGTTAAATTGTTCATATATGGACAATATTGTCCAGTCTACATCTATTTGTTGAAGTTTATATGTATTATACCTACATAAGTTGTACTTCAAGGTCCCAAAAGTATTTATTTTTGAAATTGTTTTGACCACAAACTCGTGGAATCAAAACTTAGTTCACAAGAAATAATACATGCAAATTATTTTTATTTCATGAATTTTTTTAAATGTTTTTTTTTTAGTGCAAGATTTGAAGTAAACTAATGGTATCTATAATATTGAATATTTCAAATTTCGTTAAAAAATTACAATAAGTAATAAAAATGCCTTTTTAAAAATACATTTCATGTATTTGGTTTATTGTTAGAGAAAATGCATAAGTATAATAAATTTATGCAATGTATATTTTTTAGCATCTTTAATTTTATTGAATCTTCAGATAACAGCGATCTGAATCTTGCATTTATTAATTCCTTATTGGGAAGCTTCTTAAATTATACTAATTCCAAAGAATATGTGATTACTTGTCATGTTTGCGGGTTGAAGGATGACAAACAAAACTTTTTTGTAATAATTGAATAAATACGCATATAAATATATATATTGTTTTATTACATAATTAACACTAATATTTTGATTTATAGCACCTTCTGAATTCATTATAAGCATTCATGGTGGATATATTAGACGGAATCAATTGGAGGTCAATAATAGGTACAGATTCAAGTCCTTTGTAACTTTTAGACTCGGGTGGTTCCTTTACTTTATCGTGTCGAAGTCGATGTCTCTTCATTTCTGATATATTTATAAACCCCTGGGAGCAATCCGGCCAGTCGCACTTAAACTTCCTATCCCCCGTGTGCCTCTTGAAATGGTTAGACAGGTGATAGGAAGTTACAAAGGACTTGTCGCACACAGAGCATGGATATGGCCGCTCTCCCGTATGACTTCTCAAGTGTTTCTTCAAAGTATGTGAAACTGTAAAAGCTCTGAAAATTTCAAGAGATAAAAATGATTGAGAAGTTCTCAAATATTGCACTTAAAAATATTAAGATATTTAACCACTCAATTGTGGGTTTATTTTCTTAAACTGCTTCCATATCTATAATTTGACAAGAGGAAATTTTTAGTTTGTGGTTACCACATTCAATTAATTGTTATTTTACTTTAAATTGTAAACACAAAAGATACTATAAATAAGTAATTTGTATGTGAAATAAGTATTACTTGGTATTTTCAGCTTTTACCATTTATTAATTGTCCACTGAGTGCTTTTCCCTCAGAAAATTGTAGGAAACTTAACACAACGCACACTTAAACATAATACAAAATTTTAACAGTATTTCCATGAATACATTACAGATGTTAAAGGATAATATCAAATGTGATTTACTATCAAATAATGGAGTTTCACCAAGAAATATATATATGAAACATTTATACTTGAAATTCATCTATGTATAATCATCAATTATTGCACAAACCTGGGACACATTTCACATTGATAAGGTTTGATTCCAGAGTGGGTCCTTTTATGAATCATCAAGTGGCCAGTTTGGGTAAAACTGAAATTTAAAAATAAAACCTTTTGACTAAGCAGAAAAACATGGTCATCCGCAACTTTATTTCAGAAATATACTTTGGTGATCATACAGTATCAAACAGATTAATTGAAACAAAACTCATATTTTTTCGTATTTTCAACACCCTCTAAAAAAATGTTTTGGGGGTTTTCCTCGTATTATGGACCAGGGCTGCTCCTTTCAGTGACCAAGATGATGAAAAGCCAGAAGTATCACCCAATTCTACTGGAAAAGATACTACCAGAAATACAAAAAAAGGTCAAATGGTAATGGAATATTTTAGCAGGATTTAACCCCCTGTCACAAATCCAAAAAATGATGAAATTCTTCACACAAAAACAATTGATTTTAAAATTCTTCACACAAAAACAATTGTTGGACTGGTCAAGAATTTTGCCAGACTTAAACCTACTTGAAAATCTATCGGCAATCTGTAAGAATCGGCCCTCCAAAATTAATTGCACAACGGTGAAAAAGCTTGTTTTTTCCATAATTCAGGTATGGTTTTGAGACAAAAAAATGGCATCCACGTGCCAAAACCTTATATAATAGATGCCAAGAACAGTAAAATCTTTGATTGAGCCCCAATGAGATCATATCAAATATTAATTTGTGATATAGCTAAATTAAAAAACTTTTTACGAAAATACAACAAAAAAAGTTTTGTTTCAATTAATCTGTTCGATACTGTAGATATCTCAATAGAAACGAAGAGATTTTTCAAAAAGAAAATATTACTTAGGAAATATTCTTCTTCTTCTGACCCTTATTCGCATCCAATGATGCATAGGACACTGCATCATATTGAAGCAGTGTTATCTTGATTATTACTTACATGAAGGCAAGGTGATCACTCCTGCGCTTCAGGGACCAGTAGAAAATATTAGTTCTCAAAATATTGTTAACACACTTCGGGCAGGTGTTTTTTACGCCTGCAAACCGCTGGCGATGGGATTTGATAATAATATACATATAGTTGTGACCTTAATAAAGAGATTGGTACCTTATATTCATATAAAAACATTAAATATGTAATTCCTTCTATTCCGACTTTGAAATGAGGCCGGCGCAGAATGTAAAAATACCCTTCCCGTCCTTAAGCATCAATCGACTGAACAGGTACAAAATTCCTTCCCGTCCATAGTGTGTTAATACTTTGGAGACTCAATATTATTTTTTTTAAATGATTGAAAAGTAAATTTTTTTAAATTACCTGCGATTGCAAATAGTACATACAAATGGCTTATCTCCAGAGTGCACTCGCTCGTGGTCTAATAAATTACCATGAAACAAAAATGCTTTTCCACACGTCGTACACATATGTCTCTTAGTTTTATCCCTCACCTTGGGCTTTTCTAAAGTGGACCTAAAAGTAAATGTTTTAACAATTTAAAATGCATACATATTTAAAGTAAAGATATCTCAAATGGGGTCTTTTCTAATAGTGGGAGTAAAATTTCCTATGCACTAAAACAAAATTCTTATAGTTAAAATCAATATTTCTGAAATCTGGTAGAACGGTGAATGTTAGACAAGTATAAAGTGACTACTTAAATCAGTCTATGACGGACGTAAGCCCTGTACATACCTAGATTTCGTAATTCTTCCTCATCTATGATATATCAATATTAAAAAAAATTGTTTGATTAGATGTCCTGAGGCAGTCTTGCAAAACTGGTTGTATGAATAGCACATTATGGTTTAATATATAAAGATATAATCTGATCTTGAAAATGTGTATACGAGTATGTTTGACATATTTATTATATTTTTCAAATAAATAAATAAAAATATGTGAAAAGATCCTATTGTAAAATAAAGGTATCATCATGAAAAATAAAATATTAAATCACCGTATATGCATTTTTGTTTTGGATAATAAAGAATTTTTCTCTGTTGATTCATTTTTTCTGGAATATTTATCTTTTTCTTTTCTTTTTAATTTGATTTTTTTCTTTATTACATGTTGATTTTCTTGATTGGCCTTTCCTTCCTTATCAATAGATTCCTTTTTAATTTTTGTAAATCCATCACAGTGAAATACTAAAAACAAGTGGAAAAATATTAGAAATAATAGTTTATTCTATCTCCTTCCTTAGGGCGTTTGTCCACTACACGGAATTATACGGAATGTTGCCGTCCCGCACGTCAGTTAGCGTTTTAAAACGACGATTGGCTTGGATTGTCATTTGCTTTTGTCCATATTTTTTCGGATCGGTACTCTTGAACATGTTGCGCGTAAATTCGATCACGCTAAACTGTCGTAGTCGCTTAGTGGACAATCGCCCTTAGTGTAGAAGTTAGCAGAGAGAAGGAAAATGATCCGAAGACAGTCTAGGTACTGCTGCCATCCCTGTAATGTAGGCATTTTTGCTGCTCCATAGATCAAAATTCACCACACCAAAGAACAATTTTGATGATGCACCTAATGTGTATTTTTTATTTTATTTTTTATGGTTTTTATTTTATGATAGTTGTTTGCATTTATAATTTATTATTATATAATTATGATGAATAAAATTGAATATTTTGTACAAATTCCTTTATTTTTTTCTACGCACCATAATCGGTCCCATTTTTGGCCCAAAATGGCTTTCATAGAGGATATATCACTCACTCCTTTCAACGTCATATATCAAAAAACTTAATTTTTTAGGAGATCGTTTTTAAAGTTTAAAAACATAATGAAATGTATTGAAATAAATATCAAGCCACTTATTGAACTTTTTACTGTGCAACAGATCTATTTAGGTAAAACCTGAAAAATTTTTTCTCCGTTTGAAAAATATTTAGTATATTTAAAAAAATAATTAAACACAACATTTTCTTTAAAATGCAAAAACAACACTTTTTGCCCTGTAGCAGGTAAATATAAAGTTAAAAATATGCCGCTTTTGCTGGGATATATTACGTTTTCTGAGCATTTCGAAAATACGCACAACTGAAAATTGACGATTTCTGATATATGACGTTGTTGAAAGGAGTGAGCGATATATGTCAGTAACAGAAATCATTAATTAAAACAGGTATTTTTTCCAGTCTTTATTTTTTAATGATAACTGAAGGAGATATTATTATGCAATTAATAACCAATTTAACACTGTATTAATCCAATGCAGTAACCATTTGGTACAGATAAGTTGTCAGAGAGAATTTCACAATATACCTTTATAATTCTTTTTTTTCTCCCTTGAAATTGGGAATAAAAGCATAACTAATATCAAAACAAAAATATATTTACTACTTACTTTCATCCTTACTTTCACATCGTACTGTTGAGTCCAAAAAGTCGTCCTTAAAAAACAAGGATTTAAATTTATATTCATGTTTATTTATGAAAAAAACAAGGCCTAAAATGAATGTTACAACAACATTATAAAGTGTGCATGTAAGAGAAGATCCATTAATATAAGGAGAGGAACTACTGGGGTAATTTTTCCTACCTGTATTAAATTTAATTGTAAAAATATTTACCCCAGCTGTGTCTTCAATTTTCGGCAGAAGACCAAAATATTTGTACAATTTTTCCTGTGATACTGCGCACTTTTTTCGAAAATTGTAGGCATTATCCAACTCTAATAAACACTGGGAACAAATATTAGGTGGTAATCCATCACTAAAATTCACCTGGTAACAGAAAAATATTTGGAAATAAATTTCTTCTATTATCTTCTGAATCAATTTGAAATGCAAATAATACTGACTTCTATCGCAGAGCACTCCATCAAACGATCACTGATAGACACACCTAATGCTGTTTTAGTATATATGCAAGTTTCTCCTTTATTTAGGCAAACTCTGCATAAATGTTTCACATTCTCCATTTAAGAAAGTAGTATTAAATACAACAGCACACAAAAGAAATAAGACCCTTAAAATAAACAAAAACACAGGAGTAACGAATTGAACGAAAATGACAGCTAAGGTGACAGAAAAATCATAGATCGTGTCAATAATCTTTGGATCGTGTTGTCAGCCTTATTCATGGACAAAAAAAATCGGCAGTACTCACTTGGATAAGTAACGACAGTTCATTCTCATTTATAAAACTATTCACTGTCGAATCACTTGTAAAAGCATATGATTTTATTCAAATCTGTAGAATTGCTTCTGAAAGTAACATTTTATCCATTCTTATAAGTGTACAATCCTACACTTATACGATTAAAAAAAATATTTCAGGATACGATATATATTTTCACCTATTTGAGCAGGAAAACAGAACGAGGATGACTGAAAAAGACTTAGCACGATCAGACCATTCAGAACCTAAAATCTGGTGGTGTCGAAAGTTTGCGTAATCGGAGGGCGTGTATGACTAGATGTTTGGATGTGAAGGAGGCGAGGAGTGTATGTCAGGACATAAGAGTGTGGCGTTTCATCCTTTCTGCCTACCCCTGCAAATCCAAAGCAAAACTGACACCATTTGCAAAAAAGATGGCATCTTCCGATTTTTATCGAAAACCATCAAGCTTTGAGGCTGGATATGTGAATAAGCAGAATTGTCGTTTCTGGGGTATTGAAAACCTGCGTTTAACCCACAAAGATCCGCTCAAGGTGTAATGTTTACGCTGGAGGTGTCATCTTATTTTTTTGAAAACGACTACTGTGGACAGCGAGTGCTACAGAGCCATTCTCAACAACTTTTTCCTTCCTTAATTGGATGAATTAAAATTGGAAAACATATAGTTTCAACAGGATAGAGCAACGGTACATTCTACGCGAGCCATTCTAAAGGCTACACTGCGTTTCTCGTTTTGGTGATTTGCAGTAGCCGGCAAGATCGCCCGATTTAACCTTTCCAGACTTCTTTTTGTAGGGTTTCTTGAAGTCGCGTTTCTTTATCAATATGATTTAGACTCTTGAACCCCTCAAAGAGAATATCCGTCAAAATGCGAAAACCTATCACCGGTTATGGTTAAGTTATGGGATGGAAAATGCCATTCATTGGGCTCTCATAATCATCAATTCTGGAGGCCGATATCATTTTCTCAACTCAATAAATAATAAAAAAATCAAATATCAAATAAACACAATTCAAATACAAAAGTAAAATTTTTCATCCATAAAAATATTACAGCCAAAACACATTGGGTCACAACATTTGTGACACTTTGTATAAAAAAATCCTACCCATGATTAAAGAAATAATATTTTCAAAATGTTTGGGCGGTAACTCATGTTACTCATGTTCATGTTAATAATCAGCCTCATGGATGTTTTATATTTTTAAAGTACATTTATTATTATTTTTGTTTTGAAATAGGTGTGTATTAGAAATTGTGGTATGTTTTTTCTTTCTTTCTCACCTTACCCCGCTAGACCGTTTATTGCATCTTTTACGTAGGTACCCACCTATTTCACAAAATGATTCATCAGCTGCGAGTTATTAGTTCTCACGCACAAAGCAAAACACTATAGAATTGCTTGCGGTATCCATTTCTATTTTCAATGTCCAATCAAAATCACGAAATTTCGTTGCATACGACGATCATTGGTCGAATTATTTTTTATTACAGTTCCTACAGAGATTAACCACGTTATTCAACGTGTAGATTTATTTTCTTACCCATCGTCGTTGGCAGCACTGCTCGTTTTATTGAAATGGTCAGCATATCCAACAAACAATTCGTAAAATACTAATTTTTTGTAGAGGTTGGGGTTGGCCAGTTGCTCCGCCGTTTTATTAAATGTGCAATAGTTTGTATTGCAGGTAGGACTTTTACCGTCGGAAAGTGAAAAGGGTTTATTATTTATTAGAACTATGAAGTTATAGAAGCGTATAGTCAATATTATCTAAATTTGACTGATCCTACGGTAATAAGTGACAAGTTTGGTAATGGTGGCCATGTCATGAAAATCCCGACCATGGATGATAGCTCGGTTTCACACCAAAATGGGGGACAATTAGGCCCTCAAATTGGCGGTACAATAAGTGATAAACAGACAGAGGAACCCAGTCAAGCGCCCGAATACTCAATTCCAGGAATTTTGCATTTTATACAACATGAATGGGCACGATTCGAACTGGAGAGGTCCCAATGGGAAGTCGAAAGAGCGGAGTTTCAGGTACGTAGCTTTTGACGTTAACGTTATGTCAAAAATAATATTACCGATACTAAGTTACTCGTTTTCACGGTATATTGATTGCGCGTTCTCATTATTGCAAAGAAATTTTACTATGGGGCTTCCTGTATTTTCCTTAACCAGTGTGATTTCTCTTTACACTATTGTGTTTATCATTTTTTTATATCGTAAACAACGTGCTTATATGTTTAGATAATAATTCCCATGTGTTATATTATGTTCCTTTTGTTGAATATTGTTGCCCCAATATATTTTCAAGATAAATTTGTATTAAATATTTATATTGTATAGTATGAATTGCTTAGAGACAATAGAATTAATTGCTTAAAAATCCTAAAAATATTTTTCGTAAAGAAAACATAAATCTCTAAGATGTTTTATTAGTTTATTTTATTGTGATTTAATGTATTTTTTTTCTGGCCCTGTGTGGGCTGACTATACTAAAATAATATTTTCCCCAAGACAAAGAAATGCATTGTAGATTCACCTCCAATATAAAATGTTAAAAGAGAGGAATAATATTACTTTTAAATATTGTAGTATTTCAAATATTCTGTCATTCCTATTATTTGAGAATAATTTCAACTTTTTTTTTTTAATGTTTTTATTTTCTTTAAACACTTAAAACTGTGGCTTTAAAATATTAATACTGATATATTACAAGTGAGCATCCATGTTATTGTAAATAACAAAAAATCTTAGGTGTGCAATCAATCATACATAACAAACTTTGTCCATATGTATGATTAGATATTTTCTAGTTTTTGCAACAACAAAAAAACTTCACATTGACTCAAGATGTATGTAAAAGTTTTACCATTGCGTGTTCTCCTTATGTACACATCTAGAATTTGGGAATTTCTGGAATAATAATGCTCAGCTGCTTGTAAGCACAAGGTTTTTGAGTAAAAAATATTTATATGGTACTACTGCCATATT
Source organism: Brachycentrus maculatus (assembly GCF_059751285.1). NCBI lineage: Eukaryota > Metazoa > Arthropoda > Insecta > Trichoptera > Brachycentridae > Brachycentrus > Brachycentrus maculatus. The sequence continues at coordinate 1,545,755 of NW_028281009.1, read as the reverse complement.
GGACACCTAGTATTTTATTGCATGCTATTAGGTCAAATCCTAAATTGTATTAAAGGAGACGAATCTCAGAAAAAAAATTGTTAAACCGAAATCAGTATTCAATATAAAGAAAGCAAAATATATGAACAATACCCTTAATGTTTGTATTCAGTAAAAATATTTTTTATTAGAAGATCTTTGCTTTCGCCAAATACCAATTTGTGAAATGGAAATCTAACTGTTTACATTTTTTCGACAGTACCTACCATACCTTTAAGTGTAAATTTTCTCACTTTAAAGCTTACTCATCCTTTGAAATTTTCTCATTTTAAAGCATGAGTATTCACAAAGTGCCTTTATTTTTTCACTGCGCTGCTCATCTTAAGCATAAATTAGTTAAAAATTGGAAAATGGTTGCTTATCATAGTGTGTAAAATTATATTTAGTACATCTCGTATGGAGTTATATTCTAGTGCCTTAAAAATGTATTATTTTATTGTTTTCGGCTAGGTATCACGCAGTACTTTAAATTGTTAATGCTTTATTGATAGAAATGTCTACATCGGGAGGTGAATAAAATAATAAAACAGTTTATGTATATTTTAATATATTATTAGATTAAAACCAATATTTTTAGCTTTTCCACTTTATTTTTATTTGACCAGCGACCGGGTTTCGTCGTTACCGACATCATCAGACTGGTCTGATGATGTCGTGTTTTTCGTCGTTACCGACATCATCACCAGTCTGATGATGTCGGTAACGACGAAACCCGGTCGCTGGTCAAATAAAAATAAAGTGGAAAAGCTAAAAATATTGGTTTTAATCTAATAATATATTAAAAATGCAATTCCATCACGAAGTGTCAGTGGATAATATAAAAAAAAAGTATATTTTAAATAAACTTTGCTCATTTTCTACAGAAAACACCCATAAGTTTGGTTGGTTGGAAGATATTGCTTTCTAGAAATAAGGCTGCCAATGTACTTATTTCTTTTCTGTACATGAAGTTTAAATAAATAAATAAGTAGTCAGCCCTAAAATAAAATTTACATTTGCCGAAACTGCCTATGGGCATTCCACGCTAATACTACTTGTACCACAATTGCTAATTGTTTAAACATTAAACATATCATAGATTGAAAAAAGGAAAACAACTGTATAATTACAGCTGTTTTATAATTTGTAAAAAGATGTTATATAAATTGTTGAAAACATATGAATGTACGTAAAATTCTAGAAATATACAAATAAATTGCAAATATAATACCTTTATCCATTAAGATACTCCCCAGGAAGGAAAGATGGTGTATTTACAAAAAAAAATATTAATTTTTACACATTTTAGTGGCTATGGGCTTTCTCACAGAATATCAGTTGCACAAATGAAGGAAGCGGAATAAACAAGCTAGTCAGCCATTGATATTGATTCTGACCAACTTTCAGAATCAATATCAATAGAGAGAGTAGTATAATAAATTAAAATAAATTATCCGTAATATAATATACATGAATATCTTATAACAAATATAGCGATAAAATTAATGATAGTGTTAGTGATGATGACTAAATATTCTGCTGTAATCAACATTTGATATTTATGATACAGGCACTTCTAGCATTAGATGCTAGATATATATATATATATATATATATATATATATATATATATATATATATATATATATATATATATATATATATATATATATATATATATATATATATATATATATATATATATATATATATATATATATATATATATATATATATATATATATATATATATATATATATATATATATATATATATATATATATATATATATATATATATATATATATATATATATATATATATATATATATATATATATATATATATATATATATATATATATATATATTATATATATATATATATATATATATATATATATATATATATATATATATATATATATTTTGTCCGCCTCCGTAGTGTAATGGTCAGCACGCTCGGCTACCGTTCTGGAGGTCCCGGGTTCGATTCCCAGGGGGGTAAAATAAATATTAGTGATTTTTTCACTGTCATATTTATTCAATATTACCCTGGACTGGTACCTGAAGCGGAGGGCTGATCACCTTTCCTTCATGTGTAAACGATCAAGATAACACTGCGTTTATATGACGCAGTGCCCTATGCACCATTGGGGTGCGGATAAGGGTTTTATTATTATTATTATTATATATATATATATATATATATATATATATATATATATATATATATATATATATATATATATATATATATATAAATTATGTTTTTAATAACAACCTACCAACCATGCGATGCAATACATACAATTAAATTAATAAATTTCACCATCCATTTTTTTATTATTATTAATTTACTTTCATTAAATTTATCTTATCTCATTTATGAGTGATTGAGAGTGAAATAATTTTCTGAGGGAGACGGTATTGTTATACAATCTTGCAATAAAATAAAATATCTAAAATAGTTCAATATATCATTAGTGAAAGATAAAGAAATTCTTTAAGAAATGTAGGCTCATAAGATTCCGGGATTCCCTTGAATTATTTTACCCGGAAATATAGATTACTTTGTTTTTAGTTCAGTGTTAGGCCTACATATTCACATGTTACAGGCCCTCGGGAATTGCTTACAAGGGCAGGAAAAATAATCACATTTCTTGTTCCCGTCTCTTTTTTATTCTTTCCGCTAAATCAACATATTAAATATTCAATTAACATCATGTAATGGAAATTTAATATACACTAAGACCTCACTTTGCGTCGTACATACGTTACAAAATATCGCGGCGCGAAATTGAAACAACGCAAAGTGAATTGCTATTTTCCATTGGAAATCATATAAACATTAAAGATAGGTTACTGTATTTTTCATTCAGTCCTTAAATGTTAAAAAAAGAAGAATATTTACATAACACAACAAAAATAAAACTTTGAAACAACGCAAAGTGAAACGACGCAAAGCGAGGTCTGAATGAATTATGTTTGTTTTAAATTCTTTGTATTTATTCAGTTCCTAATTTAATAATTAGTTTTACAAAGTAAATACAAACTCAATCAGTTTAAAGAACAAAAACTGTCAATTATTGGTGGCTGTGGCAAAAATTAAAGGTATCTAACATTTACTAATTTATGGACAATATTTGAATTTTACATTGATTTACTAAAATGAATAGTTATTTTAACTTAGTGTATCTAATATATACAAAGCTTAACCACCCTACCTCCGGGTTATTTTGAACCATAATCTTTATAAATAAGCAAAAAAATCACAACGTTTGTTGTCACAAAATATTGTCAGGTATGAAACCTGACAAAAATTTGTCAGTGTATACGGTATGCATTAAATATTTTTGAAAGAGTTATCTTTTCTCGTGTGCGTAAGTCATACCGGTTAGCGCGGAATGGTGAAGATAAACCGCGCGTATCACGTACGTTCATATGTGTATTATAACCATCATTGCCGGTCAAATATGTTTTTCTAATAACAAGAGTTTCTTTTTTTAAATGCATTGGGTTGATGGTTTTCAGGCGCGCATAGCATTCCTGCAAGGAGAACACAAGGGGCTTGAGAACCTGAAGAATGACTTGGTGCGGCGGATCAAGATGCTGGAGTACGCGCTCAAGCAGGAGCGGGCCAAGTACCACAAGCTCAAGTACGGTGTGGAGCCGCCACCCCCCGGAGATGCGCGGCCCCCTTCGCCTCCCGACCCCGAGGGGCCGGAGCCCCCTCCAGGGGTCACCTGGAGACAGGGGCGACAGCTCATCCGACAGTACTTTGAGGTTAGTTTTATCATTTAAGGTTTTACTAACCCTTTGTGGACAGGAGTCTCTTTTTTTATTGAGTCTGGAACCATATTTAGAAAAAAGGGCAAAAATGTATTAACTGATACAGCTAATCTTTATGATTCTGTGGTTGACTATAATTGGCTTGTTTAATGTATATCTTTTAATGTTTTTTTTTTTACATATGTTGCTGTTGTTAACCCAAATAAAAATAAGTATAAAAAATAAAATAAAAACATTGTGGGTATACTGACAAAAAATGTTAACTATAAATTCCTGTTTTAATAATCCCTATTATTTTTTAGCCTGAATACCCGCTATTAAACTCAGTTGAATTTACTTTTAAAACCACATTAATATGTCATTTCAACTACTTGGTGTATTTTGCCAGATTACAGAACATTGAAAACTGTATAATATGCATCTGTATAATCATTAACACAAAATTGCATATTTTCGAGTTAACGTTTTTTGCCAGTACACCCACAGTATGTTTATTTTAAACTATATGTTATTAGAAATCTAGTCAAATAGTGGACTATAATAACACTCCTAGAATCTTAGACGTTTATTTTCACACCAGCTAGTTGGTTCACACCTGGGACTGAGTTAGGACGCCTATCCAAACACAAATATCAACTAAATAGCAATTATTTCCAGTCTTTTCGCATTGGAGATTAGTAGAAAAAAAGAAAAGGAGAAAGACCTCCTACAACTTACATTGACTCAGTAGGGTTCATTCCGGTTTATCCTGAATAATAATAATAAATTTGGATAATTTATTTAGTGCCGATTTCATAAAATACTACCTCAAGGGCGCTTCATATAAATATACCAGTTATCACTACAAAGAACTCAACCACAGCCTGGCAAATTCTAACAGTTATTTTATAAATATTTGTAAAAAGAGGTTTTGTGAAAAAAAATAGATAATTTAATTTATTTTATGATTTGATTCAAAATATTGATATATTTTCCTGTCATTATTCCTTTTTTTAATTATATCACTGGTGGTACCATATGAATTGTGAACTATGAATATATTTTTGAAATTTTGTGTATTTCCATTGTAGAATTAGTAGTAGCATAAAAAGGGTTGTTAAACATAATTATTCGAGCAACAAAATGAATAGTTTATTATTCCCTTTTCAATTTTATACTTATCATTCACATAATTTCAGCCAAAAATTACATTAATCTACAGTTTTCTTAAAATCATGAATTGTTGGCCAAACTTAAGATTCCTTTTTACCACCTCATTGATTTAGTTTTGAAATGTAAATTATACGTTTATCAGGAGATTGGTTACACGGAGACCATCCTAGATGTCCGTTCCAACCGAGTGCGAGCGTTGCTGGGAATGAACAATAACGCGGACCAGGATGATAATGTCAACACCAGCATCAATGGGAATGAGATGGACAAGCGGAGCCAGGACACTCAAGGTACAGGTGCTTAACCCTTTTTACTTTTTCTATACTGTTTATGTGTCATTATATTATTTAGTCTCAGTGAAGCCGAAAGCATTGGTGTGCATGGTGTGTAATTTCTAATTTTGGGCTAGAACAAGGCCAAAAATAATTCTTAAAATAAATATTGATAGATCGCTCACTCCTTTCAAGAACGTCATTAATCAAAAAACTTGATTTTTCAGGAGAACGTTTTTAAAGTTTAAAATATAACGCAATGTATTAAAAATAAATATCAAGTCACTTATTGAACTTTTTACTGTGCAACAGATCTTTTTAGGTAAAACCTGAAGGTTTTTTTCTCCATTTGAAAAATATTTAGTTTATTTAAAAAAAATTATTAAACAATACATTTTCTTCAAAATGCAAAAACAACATTTACTGCCTTGTAGCGGGTAAATATTAAGTTAAAAATATGCCTCTTTTGCTGGGATATAGTACATTTTCTGGGCATTCCGAAAACACGTACAACTGAAAATTGACAATTTTTGATTTATGACGTTCTTGATAGGAGTGAGCGAGATGTGATCATTTTATATGGCTTGAGTAAAGTGACCTAATTCAAATTTTACCGAAATTGAATTACGTATATACGGAGGCAGCTTATATCTATGATGAAAACAATGTTGTTAAACAGCATTGTCTATTCGTTTGGTTTTTATCATAGATATGTAAAAGTGTTATAAGATGCCCGTGTGCATGTATGTAACTCGATGTTTCCAAACTTTGGATTACTGTCAAGTGTGTGGTAAACTATTTATAGTTTTATATAGTGCGTGGCAAATTTAGTGACCAGTCTACACATTGTGTAGAGCTACATTCTATTCGGCTAAATCTCCATTCGCTTCTAAGGTTGCATTTATTTTACAAAACGTCCAGATTTTAGTCATTTTTCCTAAATCTGGAATTGTAAATAAAAATATATATATTTAATTAAAACCAAAACAGGAATGTTTATGAAATCAAACAAAAATATATTGTAAAATGTGATTGGTAATTTTTATTTTAAAATTACAAAATTTCAAAAATATTTAAAACATTGTTTTTTGTTACTCCCCGTTATACACTCGGCAATGTGTTTTGACAGCTGTTCCAAGAATTTAATAAACACTCCATACTTTAAAATGATTACTTCCATTTATACTATTTTATTTTTATTTGTTTAATTTATAATGTTGTTAAATGTATAAACAATATGAAATATTTGAAAAATAGTATTGCATATTTTATTATATTTGAAAAATCTATGTGTGTAACATTCAGATCTCTCAAACTATTGTGGTTATACCAATGAATACAATTTTACATCTTACATGATTTTAAGATCCAATATGAATATCAAAAACATTGTTGATAAAGTAATGAAAGTATGTGAGGATGGTTTGAGCATGTGGAGTGAACGAATGGCAAAATAGGTTTACTTTGCGAATGTGGAAGTAGAAAGCTAAATCAGCGGCAGTAAAAACCTGTCCTCTTCACAGACCTCTGCAGAAAACGATGGGGTGATTGCTCAGTTACCACACTTCAAACGGAAAAGATACTTCTACCCGTTAGGTCGTTTGATTCTTTAGGACGGGAAGGGTATTTTTACCTTCTGCGCCGGTCTCATTTCAAGGGCAGAAAAGAAGGAAATATCCAATGTTTTTATATGAATAATATATACCAATCTTTTTGTTAAGGTCTTAACTATATGTAACATAATCATCAAATCCGTAGCCAGGGGTCCGCAGGCGTAAAAAATACCCGTCTGAAATGTGCTAATTATAACAAATACTGCTTATAAATAAATTATAACAGAAGATGCTTACCTAGTGTTAGAAAGACAAAATCTCACATAGACGCATGTACACAAATTTTCACGGTGCTATTTCAGTAAGCCCTCTACTTACGCGATTGCAGCTTACGTGAATTTGTATTTACATGAAAAAAGATCTGTTGCACAATAAAAAGTTCAATAAGTGGCTTCATATTTATTTTTAATACATTTTATTATATTCTTAAACTTTAAAAACGATATCATGAAAAATCAGTTTTTTGATTTATGATGTTGTTGAAAGGAGTGAGCGAGGTGTACTTTATCCATTGAAACTAGTGCATATTTTACCACATGCGTATTAAAAAAATCACAAATAATTTTTTTCGACTTAATCACGTAAGTAGAGGACTAACTGTACTGTACTGTATGCACAGTTTTGTGGCGGGCCATGTGGAATTGTGGGTGTGTGATGAGTATGGGTGTTGTGTTTGGCAGTGCGCCGGCCTCCGAGCTCGGTGAAGAAGGGGTGTGCGGGCGCCGGCGGAGGCTCCAAGGAGCCCGCGCTGCTGGACGGGGAGGCGGCCGTGCTGGCCAACTTCGACTTCCTCACCGGCCAGGAGATGGAGGTGGACGACCTCGAGGACATGGACAATAAGCTGCACACCATCATACACAACACGGGTACGCACTACTCCTACACCTGCCTATTGATTGAATCCTTTTTATTATTATTAACACTTTATTATTTTATTAACACTTATCGGTTTTACTGTATATATTGAAACCCTAATTAATGATTTTTTACTTGACGAACAAAGACTGTTGAGAATTATTAAGATTAAGAATGTTACATTTGTGTTAACACATTGTTTGCGGGAAATACTGAAAAGTAAGACACTTTACATACTGTTAGTAGAGAGCGGGAGACGCTTATAAGTGTTCTATTTGCTTACTTTTGGTAGAGTTCGAGAGACGTCAAAAAACATTGTACATATCGGAATCTGGTTTGCGGTTAATTGTGATTAGTTTACTGAGGGTCGGACGGTAAACTGTTTGTAACTGTGGGTCGGACGGTAAACTTTTGAGTATAATTGGAATCGGGGTTGATGAAAAAATCGCCCCATAACAATGTGTTAATAAGTGACAGGCGCCATGGCTTAGTTGGGTAGAAGCTCGATTGCAAAACTGGCGTCGTGGGTTTGATTCCCGTCAATTGCAAAATGAATTCCAGAAATATTTATTTTCAATTGGTCTGGGTGTTTGTGATGTGTTTTACACATTTACCTTCCCTATCCTTACTATCCTACCTGTAGACAAGCCTCTCAATGTAGAAGCTTTGCGAGTTATTCCTTTTAAAAAAATGTAATTTAACATTAGAGGATTTTTTCTTCTATTTATAATACAAAAATTAATAGGCGTAGACCCAAATTCTCTTCTTCTAACCCTAATCTACATCCAGTGGCACATAGGGCACTGTATCATATTATCCAGTAATATCTTGATCATGAATTACATAAAGGCAAGGCAAGTTCCTGGTGGATGATTTCAAATAAATAGAGCAAAAAACTTATTTTTATTTTGACCCTCCTAGGAATCGAATTTGGGACCTCTAGCATGGTAGCCAAATGAGCTGACTAATACTACCATTATTCTTATTATTTATTTTTTTAAATTCAAAATAAATCTTATTATTTATATTTATTAACATACTAAATTTGAAATCCATTACAGATGAGGTGGACGCAGAGGCGGAAGAAGTTTTTAATGAGCTGAACCTTCTGACACGAGAAGAAGAAGACTCAGTTAGGCAAGATAATAAAGGAATCATTTGGAAAGAAGGAGGTATGTTTTTTTGTTGTTGTTAAGTGGTAGATTGTGTTATGTCATACTGATGTTGAAAAAGAAACTACTAAAGGAATTGACTCCACTAAATTTGTTTTCTTTGTAAAATTCATGCTTTTTTCTGTTTTATCAATTGATATTGAAATGTTTTAACCCGGTGATTGGGGAAAAAGAGCTTTTTAAATGGCATTTCAGTTAACATGTGTTTGATTTTTTCCAGGGAGTGGGCGCGAAGGGGAAGAGGAGTCCCTCGCTCTGGGGGAATTAGCGCAACTGTCTATTACAAATGAAGCGGATCCATACAACCTCGTTCAGGCCAAAGTTTCCTTTCGCAAAACATGGAACGCCAAGTATACTCTTCGCTCACATTTTGATGGGGTGAGAAATTTATATATTTACATGTTGCGTGGATATTGCATATTTATCGTAGAAAAGTCTAATTGCTAATACTTTTTCCAGGTACGGGCACTCTCGTTCCATCCTTTAGAACCCATATTGATAACCGCATCGGAAGATCACACGCTTAAACTGTGGAACTTGTACAAAACAGTTCCGGCCAAAAAGTCGGCCAGTTTGGACGTGGAACCCGTGTACACGTTCCGCGGCCACAAGGGGCCCGTGTTTTGCCTGGCCATGGGGACGGGCGGGCAGCAGTTCTGGTCGGGCGGGCTGGACGGCACGTTGCGTACGTGGAACATGCCGTCGCCCAACATCGACCCGTATGATGCGTACGACCCGGCGGTCACGGGCGCCGCGCTGGCGGGGCACACGGACGCCGTGTGGTCGCTGGCGCACTGCCGGCAGCGCCTGCTGTCTGCCTCGGCCGACGGCACGGTGCGGCTGTGGGCGCCCGGCACAGCTACGCCGCTCGTGTCCACGCTGCGCTCCGAGGCCGACGGCATCCCGACCTGCGTGGACTTTGCGGCGGACGGCACGCGCGCCGTGGCCTCCTTCGAGTCGGCGCACACGGTGATCTTCGATCTGGAGACGGGCAAGCCGGTGATGCGGCTGGAGGGCGAGGGGCGCGGCACGGCGCGCGTGGTGTCGCACCCGCTGTTCCCGCTGACCATCACGGCGCACGAGGACCGGCACATCCGCTTCTGGGACAACGACAGCGGGCAGCTGGCGCACTCGATGGTGGCGCACCTGGAGGCCGTGACCAGCTTGGCTGTGGACCCCAACGGGCTGTTCCTGCTGTCGGGCAGCCACGACTGCTCCATCCGCCTGTGGAACCTGGACAACAAGACGTGCGTGCAGGAGATCACGGCGCACCGCCGCAAGTTCGACGAGAGCATCCTGGACGTGGCCTTCCACCCCACGCGGCCGTACATCGCCAGCGCGGGCGCTGACGCTCTGGCCAAAGTGTTCGTCTAGCTCTAGCTCCGGCTCTAGCCCGTGATCCGCAACTGTTTTCTAATGCCGACAACCGTCACTTTTCAGAGAAAGTTTTGTAATTTGTATCGCTCACCTTACTTTATGTTGTAATAACGGAGGAATCTAGTGTTTTCGATGATATTTATTGACATTGTATAATAAATAAAGCAATTTGTAGGTGATAGATAGTGATGAGTTTAGGGCGATTATGTCATTATGAGGTCAGGCCGGATCTAGTTGAGGTCCCCTGAGCAGTACATTACATATAGTAGGAGAGTAGCATCCCGACCCGCTGAACACTGTCCGGTGTGATCCTTTTTCTTTTATTTAAGTAGTAATTTATGTATTTTTTACCTTAATCAATTTCAGGTTTAACTGAAACGTATTATTAGGGACAGCGTGGGTTGGGGATATACGAGATTAATCATTTTTCACAAAGAACCCTCACTTGAAAATATTGTATATTTTAAGGTTATGCGATAAAGTCGCGCTATTTGAGAATAGTAAGTTTAATAATTATGTAGTAAATTTGTGTATACACCTTCCGACGGTCTCAGTGGTTATGGGATATGTGCGCATTATCGCAAAATGCTTTGTAAGCTTTCCAGGGTCAAATTACTGCGTAACGATTGTACATGGCCCAGTTTCAGGAAGTGCGGCATCTCACTGTCAGTTCCCCTTCGCCGCAAATTACTGCATAATCCTTGTTTCCTTTCTCCGACTATTTTGTACATTGCCCAGATTCAGAGGGTGCAGCGTTATACTGTGAGTATCCCAACCCCTCAAATTACTGTGTAACCATTGTTTTGTTTACCGACTGTACTTTATACATTGCCCAGTTTCAGAGGGTGCAGCGTTATACTGTCAGTATCCCAACCCCTCAAATTACTGTGTAACCATTGTTTCGTTTACCGACTGTACTTTGTACATTGCTCAGTTTCAGAGGGTGCAGCGTTATACTGTCAGTATCCCAACCCCTCAAATTACTGTGTAACCATTGTTTCGTTTACCGACTACTTTGTACATTGCCCAGTTTCAGAGGGTGCAGCGTTATACTGTCAGTATCCCAACCCCTCAAATTACTGTGTAACCATTGTTTCGTTTACCGACTACTTTGTACATTGCCCAGTTTCAGAGGGTGCAGCGTTATACTGTCAGTATCCCAACCCCTCAAATTACTGTGTTAAAAGTGTGTCGTTTACCGACTGTACATTGTACATTGCCCAGTTTCAGAGGGTGCAGCGTTATACTGTCAGTATCCCAACCCCTCAAATTACTGTGTAACCATTGTTTCGTTTACCGACTGTACTTTGTATATTGCCCAGTTTCAGAGGGTGCAGCGTTATATTGTCAGTATCCCAACCCCTCAAATTACTGTGTTAACAGTGTATCGTTTACCGACTGTACTTTGTACATTGCCCAGTTTCAGAAGGTGTAGAGTATTATACTGTCGTTTTAGTAAATACATTGTATTTCAATTAACTACCCTCATTTGATGCTTCCAAATGATGACAGATTCTTGTTTGTCCAATTCTGTAACCAAATGTTTCCCCGTCAACATTATCCATCTTGCTCATCCTCTTTATTATAATATATTGTTGTTTCGTTTCCTTTTCATTGATTCCACATTTAATTAATTTAGATTTCAGTCTTAAATATGTATAAATAGATAAATGTATGTATATTTAATGTAATTTTAACTTTTTTTAAATTTCTTGAAGGGCTCAGTCAACATTTATGTGAAATTTACATGGTACATAAATATTATATGATTAGTGATAATTTTGTTGGTGAAGAAAGCAGAGTTAGTGTGATGGCCGCATTTGACATCTCATTCATTTCTCTTGGCCAATTTTCACTACCTGCTGCCAGTAATAATTATAAAAGAGTATTGAATAAATATTTTGATATTACATTTATATTTTTTATTATCATTTTGCAAGCGATTTTTGTAGATTCTATTTGTAATAATAAAACATTATACGAAAATGCAAATAAATTAAAGAAAAAAATTATATTTAATCTACTTTCATTTGTTAACTAACATTTAACATGGCATGTTGTTCTAACCAGTCTGTACCTTCCTCAGTGGACAAAATGGTATACTCTTAATGTAGTTTGTAGTGACTCAGCCCTTTAAGACGTGATGAATATCCCCGTTATGAGGCGTCTCATTATTCAACACTCAGTGAGCAACTTGCAGCCGAACCAATAGAGTTGCATCGGCTATCTAGTGATAGAGATCAAGCTTCGCGGGAATAAGCAATATCACACACTTTCAGCTTATTGCATTACTTGAATAGACACTGAGCACCTGAATATGTATTACATCATCATTTTGTTTTTGGAAAAATGACTAATTTAGTTTTATACTCAAAATACCTGAGACTTGTCTGAAATGTAGATTACTTCTGCCCGTATGATCCTGAAGATTTTGTTTGCTCGTTTGGGAATAATGTATTCTTTATTTCTAATGGCTAAGTATTAATGTACGAAGAAGTATTGACAAGCAGCACTCACTGCCCCATAAACGTCCTGGCGTTTTTGTTTAAATTATTTTTTTACTATTTTTGTATATTAGAAGATATTTGTATGAGAGAAGTTTGCCTAATGAAGTACAGCAATAATTTTTGGTACTCTGCTTCGATAGCAGCCGTAATACGCCTTCATCTTAATCTCGGTTAACTAAAACGATAAATGTTTTAAATTAACTCGGATTACCTTTTCAGAACCTTACACTATTTAAGTTTAGTAATTTCTTCCTAATAAAAAGTCCAAATCAGTAAAACTAGCTTTCGCATTCACGTACAACTAGGTACCGAATAGTTAATGGTCTACTTTATAAGTGTGAAAATATTATCTATACCCATTATCTCTTAGATAAGTAATATTATAGGCCTATCGAATAAGGCCCTCGATACTTCGAGTCTAGGCAAAACTAATGTCCATTGTTGCGAGTGTTGATAAATTATGCATTTAATTTTGTCGCATTTGTCAAGTTGTTGAGTTTTTAAGAAATTGTTTCACGAGACTAATAGAGTAAACCAAGATTTTTATGTCGATAAATGCCCACTTTGCAATGCAACCATTGACTGTAAGTGCAACTGTTATATATATATATATATATATATATATATATATATATATATACGATATTATAAAACTGGCAATAACTATCTTAGGAGTCTTTACTTGAGATATTCCAAAGAGAGTATTAATACCATGTATTAATACAGCTTCTTTACACACGTCATCATTTATGAGTCTTGTAAATTTCACATAATGTTTTTAAAAAAATCACCACCATGAAATAAGTGCAATTGAAGCATGTTTTGCATTTGTAGTTGAATCAGAAGATGTGTGGAAGAATTTGACTAACAATGTGTACAGATCAATCATGTTTTATCCATTTTTCCCTGAAATATATTCTACGGTCTTTAAAAATATACCGCATACTTGTTTTGAATTAATTTGGTTCTACGTTATTTCTGTAAAATAAGTTCAGCAGACTCAATTCAACGAGTGTGACTGGAACCATTCCAACCAATAAATCGAGATACTCGAAAGCATAAGGCGATTTATCAGAGATTTTTGCTTATAAATTATTATGTGTATTATAAATAACCTAAGACCGCATGCATCTGGTAACTAAACTATTATCCATGCTTTATTTTTTTGTAAAATTAAAATGTTTTTTAATTAACTGAGAAATGTACCTTCCTATCTATTCTGCTTAAACAAGTCTGCCGATGTTATGAATGAAGTCAAATTGTAATGTCATTTTTGGCACATAAAAAAGCGGTATTATAATATTTTTCCCTGAGCCAGCAATCGCAATTGTCTGCGATGTAAATTCGCTTTTTAAGGTTTAAAAAAATTGGATTTTAAGTGCTTTTACTAGGAGTAAGTAGAATCAAATTACATTTGGGACAAGTGGAGATCCACAGAGCTGTGTATTCTGATGTATCACAGACTATTTCTACTAAATTTAGTGAATTCCCAAATTGAATAACTCTCTTACATTCCGCCCATTGGTAAGCTCTTACCAGCAAACAAAGGAAACTCTTGGACAATCGTCGCAAGACATCAAAATATTACTAAATTTATCTGGTGATTTGTGTTTATATCCCTCTTGTAACACTCCAGAAATAAGGAAGTAATTGTAAAGAAAAGGAAGTAAATACTAGTAGAGAAAGAGAATGGGAGGCGTCAGGCTAGCGTGAAACCGTGGTACAAAGGCATGAGATTTATTATGCGGTTTATACATTTACACAATTTTTATTTGTACAGAGAGTTGGGAGCTCGCTTGACACTCTTCCTGGCTGGACCGCGGGATTCAATTTAAATAATAATTATATATAAAATATTAATTTGTGTGTAATATATTGTATTTAAAGTAGATGATGTATTACCAATCATTGTAATATGGTTGATTATTACCTAAATATAAAATTATAATATTTGTTTGCTTTTCTTTTCAAACCGGCAACATCTATCTATTTTGCACACCTTATGGTGGAGACTGACCCGTCATTTCGTCATAACGTGACACGTTATGATGTGAACATTCGTATAGTCAGTACTGCGAGCTGAACGCGTTCCGAGTACTCCATCCGATGTCGGATGCTCGCCGCGAATGTTACGTTACCACGAAATGCTCCGGTCAGTCCCCACCTTTATTTTATTTATGTATTGGCCTTTGCTATATATGAGACTTAAATAATAGCACTTTTAATAAATGATGTAAGAGTTAAAAATTATAATAAAATGCAATGAAAATCTTGCAATGATCGATGCCCATGAAGATTTACAAAATAAACCCAGGATGAGTACTTTTGATTTTTTTACATCTATAATAATGTAAAGGGCAACTTCTTAGATTTCTTTCGTACCTTAATTTGAAAAGGCCCAATTTATTTTGTGTATTTTTTAATTTTTTATTATGAGGTCAAGGGATCTTGCATCCCTTATGTCAATGCGACAATATTAGGTGTATTGTGACCTCCCTCTGTATCATAGCTCACTATCAAAACCTACATGAGTCATGCCATTGTTTATATTACCGTTTCGGCCATATGTACCCATCTTCTGTTTAAAACAAATTTTAAAATATCTGGTAGGAATTTGTATTTGATTGTCACCTTCTACTAATTAAAATTTCATCAACAAAAATGCATATTTCTATGCATATTACTTATTTGATTAGATCAATTATTCTACATTTGACAATAAAAGTCATTCTACATACCATAAATTGGCATGAAAGATTTTTTTTCTTATTACTATGAAATAAACAACAGCAATGAAAATCTCGAATTTAAAGTAAGTCGTCATCTGTTAAATACGTAGGTAACTTTCATTAAAAATTCATATTTATAAAATATAAGATTTTTTATTATTGCACATATTAAACTCATTTTTGGGACACCAATTGAATTCATACGAGGCGATAATAAATTTTGTAGGTAGCTTGTGATTTTTAAAATCAGTTTGACGTCCATGATAATAAATGATAAACATTATTATATAAAATATGTAGTTATTAAAATATTTAACAATATGGAATGAGAATAAAACATTTAAACATCATTGATGAAGTCTTCATCCATCTTTTTAAACTTTTCACGATATTCTTCCGGCACATGAACTGCTGTTACATCTTCTGTTTCCATTTCCTCCTCTTTCCTAAAAACAAAAACAAAATCAAATAGAAAAGCGATAAAAAGTCTATCTCTCTTCTGATTCTGGATCACGAAAGATCTCAAGAGGAAAGCGAGGATTGTTCGCAGAAACTCTGAGCGAGCTAACACTCTATGGTCTGTCAACATCTGAAAATACTTTGGCTGATATGAGAAAAGAATGGAAACTGAAGAGTGGTCTATGTCCAACACTGGACCCAAAATGGCTGAGAAGGAAAATAATCCTTTTTTATGGTTTCAACAATCTTTGATTTGTCAATTGGCAATTGTTAGTTTCGATAAAAAGTCAATATGTTTGAATTTATTTAACTTAGCAGCGAAAGCCGTTTAATTTGAATGGTAACGAATTGAATTTGATGAGACAAAAATTATTTCCAATGGTTGAATAATAATATGGTCCATCGAATGGTTTTTATATGCAAAACTTTTAATAATTTTAAGAAAAGATTTGCCCAAATTTTGATATAGAAAAAAAGTAAAACACTGCAGAAATAAATTGATTTTGTAATTATATTATACAGATGGCATTCGATACAAAATCATTGAAAATAAACATACCAAATGATTTATAGGGCACAGGAGTACCAGGAATACGTCTTCTAAAGTTTTTTTTTTTAAAGGAATACCCGCAAAGCATCTATATTAGAGGCTTGTCTGCAGGTAGGATAGTAAGGATAGGGAAGCTAAATGTGAAAAACACATCACAGACACCCATACCAATTGAAAATAAATCTTTCTTGAATTTATTTTGCACTTGGCGGGAATCGAACCCGCGTCGCCAGTATCGCCTACCCAACCTTAATGATTAGTAATGGAGATGACTCCATTACTAATTATTTAATTCCTAAAATCACTCAATCCCACCATTAATCGTAACATGTAGTATTTACCTGATGAGAATATCAACGACATTCTCGCATGCCAAAAGGGATTTCCTATCCGTTTCCCACTTGTGCAATTCCCTAAGCACATAGTAAGTCCCATGATTTCTGAGGAACTCTCTTCCATCCTTCTTGACACACAATCTGCTCAATGCCTCCAATAACAGGATTCTACAAAGAATTACATATTAAAAACATCACAAGGGAGAAAAATTATTCTTGTTCATTGGTAAGATGGTGATAACAACAAAAAAAACATCCAATGATATTTTGTACATTTCCAAATCATTATAAGTAGACAAATACCGCAGGATTCAACCTTTGAGGAATTGTTATCAGGATATAGAAATTTCAACAGATGGATGATAGGAACTTGTATAATATATGAATGATCCTTATAACGAAGATAAATAGAAGTCTCCAATCGAAGTAAATGTTCACTCATGTGCGGAATGGTGAATATTATACAACATATCATGGGTATACTGGCAAAATAGTGAATATTATACGACATATCGTGGGAATACTGGCAAAATAGTGAATATTATACAACATATCGTGGGTATACTGACAAAATAGTGAATATTATACATGTCATGGGTATACTGGCAAAAAACGTTAACTTGAAAATATGCTATTTTCACTTAATGATGCATACTATAAAGTTTGCAAAGTTCTATAAACTGGTAAAATACACTAGTTTGAAATGTCATTTATATGTGGTTTTAAAAGTAAATTAAACTTGCAGTTTTATAGTGGGTATTTTATTCAGGCTAAAAGCTTTAAATAACAGGGATTATTCAAACAGGGATTTCAGAGTTAACGTTTTTTGCCAATATACCTATGGTATAAAATAATTGCTTAAACCAGCCAATGATAAGTAATAAAGACTGTAAATGTCCTATAGAAGACTTCTGAATTTGAGTAAGGTTATGGTTCCATGATTTCTACTGTGGACTATTGAGACAAAGTTCATAGGTTTGACAATGCAATTCCTATCACAACTAAATTTATTTTTATAATATTTACATCTTCTTGTGGTATAAAAATGTAACATTATTTTATTATTTGCATTCATTTGATGGATTGAGGCTTTCTATGGACATTTGGAGGTAATAATTTATCAGAACATTAAGGTGGGGACTGACTGGAGCATTTCGTCGTAACATAACATTCGCGGCCAGCATCCAACTTCGGATGAAGCACGCGGAATGAGCGGCGAGCAGCTCGGCTCGCTGTACTGACTATACGAATGCTCGCATTGTAACGTGTTATGTTACGACGAAATGACTCCGGTCAGTCCCCACCTTTAAGTGTACTATACTACGGTAGCATGAATTAGGGGGCAGCATACCTAATATCTGGATCCTCCTCTCTTTTCTTGTCAGGAGGTAGGTACTGAAGGGAGGGCGGGAGGACATCCATCTCATCATCGGAGTACTCCTCTCCACCAGCCAGGGGTAGGAGAAGGTACGGAAGTAAGTCTACCTACAATCATATTTTGATTATTCACTTCCAAAATTGATTTTTGTTTTCGTATTTTTTTAAAATACAACTTAGTAGACCCAAAAAATCAGTGTTTGATTTAACATTTAACACATAAATTAAAATGGAGTTCTACAAATTAAACGCCAAATCAATAAATAAATTTACCTCTGGTCCCAAGAGCCAATTATGTCTTTCAGCATCGAAGCATATATTCCTGAGTGTCCCTACTGCTCCTCCCCTCCTGACTATCGAATCCCGGTAATGGCAGAAGCTGGCAACTCGGGCCGCCCCGCCGCGAGCATTCTCTCCGTCACACAGCCACTCCCGCACACGACAGCTTCCACTCAGATTACTCAGCAGTGGACCTGATGACATTATTTAATATTCAATACCAACATATCAGTCATATCTCGGCAGAACATTATGTTTGCCGATTTTGGGGGAATCATTTTAGCATACTCAAAATGTTTAATGCAAAGTGCCAAACGGTCATTTCCACATATCAAATGTATATAACATATCGTAAGTGTACTGGAAAATATGCAATTTTGACTCAATGATGCGGTGTTGTAAAGTTTTCAACGTTCTATAAACTGGCAAAATACACTAAGTACATACTTTGAAATGTCATATTAATGTGGTTTGAAAAGTAAATTCAACTTTAAGTATAATAGCGGGTATTTTATTCAGGCTAAAAACTTTAAATAACAGGGATTTTAGAGTTGACATTTTTTAACAGTATACCCACAATAAATTCTTCTGACCTCTAGCCGCACCCAATGGCGCACAGGGTACCACATTGGATCGATGCAGTGATAACTTGATCATAAGTTATGAAAAGGCAAAGTGATCAATCCTGCATTTCAGTTCATTGGATCTATACATATACAATGAACCCTTATCCGCACCCGATGGTGTATAGGGCACTGCATCATATAAACGCAGTGTTATCTTGATCCTTAAAACATGAAGGAAAGGTGATCAGCCCTCTGCTTCAGGTATCAGCCCAGGGTAATAATAAATAAATATTAGAGTGAAAAATCACTTATATTTGACACCCCCCCACTAGAAATCGAACCCGGGACCTCCAGTGCAGTAGCCGAGTGTGGTGACCATTACACTATGAAGGCGGATAATTTGGATCCCGGATGAACATATTTGTAGGGATACAGACGTGAGTGTAGGATGTCAAAGTGAAGGATATTACTGCTATACATATATGTGAGAACAATAAATAAAATGTACTATTATTTAGAAAAAAAGCAGCTACGGTTAGGCCGCTTGGGAATTCATACCCGCCCTTATTAACTTTATGTAAGTTGGACAGCTTACTGCTAATAATTATAAACCCCTTGTGGCAGAGTTTTGTAATAAATTTCAAATATAACTAAAACTGAAAAGGTTGCTACCGCTTCCCAGTTGTAAACATTTATCTCTAAATATTTAATTAATACCCGCAATTCTAGTATCAACATTATTTCAAATAAATTGGAGCAAATATATTACATTTAAATTTAAAACATAGGTTTATTATGGTTTTGACTACAGAAACGTTAAAATAAAAATATCTCATACAAGTACATATTACTCTTAAAATGTTTCAATGCAATTCACCTCAAGTTGGTATTTTACGGTGTTTTGTATTTTATAAAAAATGATAACTAATCCAAATGTATAAAAAAAATGTATACCCAGGTAATGAAGATTTGAACCAGATTTATTATAACTAACATTTGTAAATGCATCTAATATTTGCGGTAGCCTTGGAAAGATTGCTGGTATACATTTTTCCAAGTTTTCTTCTGGTCTTGTTAAATTACAGAGGGCCATGCATGCAGCATCCGCATACTGAAAAAAAACAACAATTAAGTTAAAGTTTGAGATTTAAAATCTTTCTTAACATTCTATAATACATAGGAAATCATTCCAAACCATATTTGTTCATTTTTAACCCCCCCCCCTCTTGATCCCCACCTTGTCGCGGTGAGGGGGCTTGCGTGCCTCAGTGATTCACCAGGCTATGGCGGTAGTCTAACTACCAGAAGGGCTCTACACTAAAAATAAGCAGGAAAACAGTGGTTGTCCCTGTCTCAGATAATTTTAAATCAAGGACTGTATACCAGGAAATGTAGTGGAACCAGTTATTGCAAAGAAGTAACACCATAGAGAAATAAGTATTTTTCTATGATTATTGTTGAATTCTCATTGATTAGTGAGTTAAAAGTTAGCAATTGAAAAGACACCATATTTGAATCGGATCACTCTAATAATGTTGGAAGGATGAGAAGAATTGGTAGGATAAACTGGATTGCAAAAGGATTGAAGTATTAATCTGTTATTCACCTTTAAGCACCCCACCTTTGGGTTATTATCCAAAAAGTAGGTGAACAAATAATTGGGTTTGTTTTCATATTCTCGATAACAATACTTATTTCTAATGTACCAGACAATATACCTATTTATGACCCTTTGCAAGTCAGGTTCTCAGCATAAGATGTCACCGGATTTTTTTTTGTTATGACATTCTATTGAATATTTTTTATAAATATATTTTGTATTTAGTGTAATATATCAATCAACATAATCTCGTCATATTCTGCAAACATTGAAAAAATAGGAAGCGAGTGATATTGACCTTAAAATGATGAAGACGCCGTATGATGTATTTGTTTGTGTAAGGTGAGTAGGAACAATTTGACATATTGCTCACTTCTTTCAAGAACGTCATAAATAAAAAAAAACTTGATTTTAAAGTTTAAAAATATAATACAACGTATTAAAAATAAACATCAAGCCACTTATTGCACTTTTTACTGTGCAACAGATCTTTTTAGGTAAAACCTAAAGATTTTTTCTACATTTGAAAAATATTTAGTATATTTAAAAAAAGACTTAAAAACTATCTTTTCTGCCCTGTAGCGGGTAAATATTAAGTTAAAAATATGCCTCTTTTGCTGGGATGTAGTACATTTTCTGGGCATTCCGAAAACATGCACAAATGAAAATTTACGATTTTTTATTTTTGATTTATGACGTTCTTGAAAGGAGTGAGCGATATCACAAACGTTTCTGTGGTTGAGGGTATACTTTTTTGTACCTGAACGTATGGGATACAGCTTGTTGCGTTCAGGCAATAATATAGTGGACATATTACATCCGTTCATATGGGTAGAGCGTTTAAGAGAGCTTTTAATATTGATTGAATTTGACTAAAATTATAATGAAACAAAAAATTGGAATATTTTATGATTTAAAAAAAAACACTCCTCTAATATAAAGTAGTAATATACCTTATTCTGAGAGTCTAGAATCATGTCCGTCAAGTGTCCTACAAGGGTGCTAGAAGCTTCGCTGGGAGCATCAGGAATATCATTCATCTCCATTATGGCAATAGCTCCATTTTCTTCAGCAGATACATTGATTAAACATAACAATGCCTCCTTTCTCACTAGTACCGCATTATCCTTGGAGAGTAATACTATTTTCTTAAGAACTTCTTGACAGCTAACGATGAGAGATATCCCATCTCTACTTCCAGACAAACCTGAGAATTCATTTGAAAATAAAATGAGCCAGTGGAGTTATATATAATATGCTATATGGGTTTGAGGTACACTCTCAAATAGAATATAAGGTACAATTTGGAAATACAAGAACATGCAAACATTGTCATTACTTACTTAGTGTTTTACATAAATGGCGCCATATAAATTACCCAAAATTATTATTAATGTTATTTCATTTTTAATTTACCTCTAACGTATTGAAGAGCTACATCTTTTAAATCAATCCTAGCCTTCAAATCTAGAAATTGACTCATTTCTTTCAAGGAATCCATTTTATTCTCCCCTAATTGTAGTTTTATTTATACAAACACGCGACTTTGACACATGACAACGTAACCTACAAATCGACTGTGTCAGATGACAGTTGAGGTTGAGTTGAGGCAGAATTGAGGTTGAGTTGAGGCAGAGTTGAGTAGGTGTCAACTACCTACCTATCGTCAATATGTTGTTCATATTTGGTTATTATTTACGAGGCAGTGGTTGGTGCTACAAAAAATATTATTATTTTAAAACTAATTCATTTTTCTTTATTCCATTTCTAAAAGAGTTATGCATTCCAGACGAATTATCTAAAACGCGTCTCACCCTTAGATCTACTAAAACAACTGGTAAAGATAAAATAATCTTACAACTTGATATATTGCATAATCTGGGTGTTTAAAATATTACATTAAAAATCGTTTTTCTTCCCATTAAAATTTTCACTTCTAGGCGCGCAGATAGATCATTTGTTCGTTATCAGACAAAAAAAAAAAAAATAATAAAACGACGGCGGGTTTCTTCAAAGCCTAACCTTTCTTTAGAAAAATATATTTTATTATTTCGAATTGTAAAATAATTTTGCTTCGGAACAATGACAACAGACCATCAATGTTTACGGTGGGTAAGACCGGCAATTAAGGGAATTTTCGGCCATTAGGAATAATGCATTTCGTCGGCCGCGTCTAGGGTCGTTAAAAACGGGCCGACCCACGGACCCAAGGCTACGATCATAAATATTATGCCGCCTTTGTAACTACCCTCGCGCCGCCTCTCGGGAGTGGAAGGCAGAGAGAGGATAGAACGCCACACTACCTTGTCTAATTTCTGACATCTTTCCTTGTACGCGTCCATAAGGCACTCCCGTATGTACTGGCAATACATATGGATGAATAAATAATAATAAAAAATATATATATATATATATAAATATACATCACGCTCTAAATTCCATTTAGGAAACTTGAAATAGCAATTAAAATTGAAAATTAAACTTTACATTAAAATCAACCTTGCCAGGAATCGAACCTGAACTTCGAGTGGTTGACAAACGCGTCAACCACTACTCTGAAAGGAGTCTTTAATAATAGGTTATTTTATGTTATAATTATAAGTTAATCTAGTTATTATAATCAGTTTAATTAAGAATCAATTAGTTAATAATAAGTCATATTATAATTAGTTTTGTTAACTTTTAATTATTTGTAAGTCTATAACTCGGTTACTATTAACTAGTAGTTGTGGACACCATATGCTCCACCTAGGGAGCAGATATGGGTTTAAGATTATAGTAAGTAAGCTACGATAAGATTATTCTTAAGTTAACTAGGGTAAGGAGTAAGCGAGAGGGGTAATACGACCCTCTTGCTCTAGCAACAGTAGGGGTAGGACGCGAGCTGAAGACGCCTCACCCCAGTCGACGAAAAATCCCCGACCGCGCAGGTCGAACGCGCACGCCGTCGCGCTCGACCCGAGCCCAAACTCGGCACTTCATCAGCTAAGTGCTCAGCCGCGAGGAGAAATCGTGTGAAGTGAATGGTGGTCATTTCTCCAAGACACGATGTAGCCAGCGCTACAAGGCCATCTTCCAGCCGCGAAGATGCCTCATCCCTCACCCTTCACATCGAGGAACGCCAGGTTCTTTCCGACAGCGAAGGAACTGCTCATCTAGGACGTCCGCCGTCCACCCAGGAACACTAGATTCCTGCCCCTCCAGGAACACCAGATTCCTGCCCCTCGAAGACCGCCCAGCCTACAACCTGTGGCCGTCACGCCCAACGGGATTCCACAACCCCGGAGCCGTTCATGGCTCATAACTGTGGAACAATCTCAATCTTCGTTACGGTGTTTCGTTAAGTGAATCTGTGAACAAGACATGAGCTAGAAAAGTGAACTTTGGACTATGTTGAGGACCTTTCGTTTAGTATAAGCTATTTTCTAAGTGTTGTAATCTAGGGTAAGTCATTTTAATAATATGTCTACGTAATCGATTAAACCATGTACATGAAACATTCAAGTTTTAATTATCCTTCCCCCTTTTACCTTTATCTTGATTGTAATTGTATTTAATTCGATGCACACTTCCTCCGGGCTTAAATAAACAAAGATTAAATTCATTCAGATTAGAACTTAACAAGCGCGATATTAATATATTGTACATAGCGAGGTAACACGGTACACGAGGCTTCCTTTTCCGCGGATAATCGAGTTCCCGGAATTTGTATTCGCCGCCCCGCGAGAACGATCAATGGCGATTTCCCCCCCCATTATCTCTCCAGAACGTAGCCGTCAGGATGATTTCCCTCCGAAATTATCGATCAAACCCCTTCTCTATGTCCAAATAGTAATCCCGAATGATTAGAGTGTTGTTAAACTAACAATCAGCGAACTAAATTTGGCAAGCGAACCTTTGCTCTTGCGGGGCGATGGCATGGAATACTTGCAGTTTTTTTGTACTTTAAAAGGGAAATATGTGTGTTTTATTTACAAAATACTTCAATTTCATATTATTTTTGTGAGCCTAAACGGCTCATTATTAGAAATAATTATCAAATTGTGGTCGAGTGAGATGGAATAAAAATTTTCAAAATTCCCCAACACTAACCACGGGACCACAATCCGATACGAGAGGAAAAAAATTCAGCTGAATTATATGATTTCTTTCATTTTCTTTTGCCCAATTTAATCACTGTGTAGTATTCTACAATAATAGCGATATATGTGTAATTTTTTTTATCCAAATGCATACCGCTTCCATAGACAAGATCCTCAGTTCCTGCCCATCTGTATAATACGTGTTTCCAATATGGTATCACTGAATGAGGCTTTCGTTCTTTCTTGTGTTCTTGTGTGCATGGTGTTTCGCGTAGAAATTATTTTTTCCCAATTTGGGAATCTTCGTTTGACATTTCCATCGATTTGCCTATATTTTTGTGTACAAAGTTTCAAAAAGTTGGCGGATTCAGAATAGGTATGTGATTATAATTATTGCATTAACATAATTTTTACATTAATTTCATTTATGAAAAGTAAATACGAAATATGCTTTTTGCATGCTTTTCTCTCCATTATTTTAAAATAATAATCTTGAATATTAAAAACATTTTTGTAATGAATGTATGTATATGAATTATCATTTACAGCTGAATATAATTTTAAAACTGGAAACAATGTAGGTAACAAAATTTGTACATAAGTCATTTGACCTCTTTTATATAATTATATTTGTGATGAAGTATTAACTCTATTATCAAACAAACCTTTTAATACATCTTATATGAAATTTAAACAGAACAAATTTTTCAACAATATGACAAACATAAAACTTTCAGTGCACAATGGACTCCTGGTACCGACTCTAATATATAAAAATGAATCATGGAGTTAGCAAAAAAATAATAAAAATAGAGTTAATGCAATTGAAATGGGATCACTCAGATGAATGTACGGCAAAACAAATACGATGGATGTTCGAATGGTAAAATAAGGAAACAATACGAGGCATTATCAATAAAATTAATAATAATAATAAAACCCTTAGCCGCACCCCAATGGTGCATAGGGCACTGCGTCATATAAACGCAGTGTTATCTTGATCGTTTACACATGAAGGAAGGTGATCAGCCCTCCTCTTCAGGTACCAGTCCAGGGTAATATTGAATAAATATTACAGTGAAAAAATCACTTATGTTTTATTTTACCCCACTTGGGAATCGAACCCGAGACCTCCGGAACGGTAGCCGAGCGTGCTGACCATTACACTACGGAGGCGGACAATCAATAAAATTAAGAAATATTATTGAGATGGTTTCGATGTGGAATGAATGAGTGAGGAAAGATCTGTAACACGAATATGAGGGGGAAATGTAGTTGGAAATAAGAGCAGAGGACGACCGAGGAAAACTTGGCCAAATACATTAATGTGGTCAGTTCAGGAGTCTTAACAATCGGCGGGTATGTAGAAGAGATGTATGAATGAGGCAGTGGTGAAGACAGATTGGTGTAGCGTTCTATTCTCTCTGCCTACTGCTGCGGAAAGGGGCGTGATGGATTATTATAAGTTAGTTAATCTGATGGCATGAACATATTTACAGATAGTATTTCAATTCTAATTTTTATTGCTTTCAGACGACTGAGAAAATGTCACAAACACATTTTGCTTTGACGTGGGACAGCTACCAATCTAGTATCTGTTCTCACTTTAGCACACTTCAACAGGTATATCTATTTACTAATATATTTTCCTAAAACCCCGTAATGGTGTCCAAAATAATATTTAACAATGCCAATTTTTATTTTGTACTCTCTATTTATGCCTCCGTATCTATGTCCGTATATATGTATTATCTCTATGTCCGCCTCCGTGGTGTAATGGTCAGCGTGTTTAGCTACCGTGCTGGAGGTCCCGGGTTCGATTCCCAGGGGGGTGAAAATAAATATTAGTGATTTTGCACTGTAATATTTATTTAATATTACCCTGGACTGGTTCCTGAAGCGCAAGAGTGATCACCTTGCCTTCATGTAAGTAATGATCAAGATAACACTGCGTCAATTCGATGCAGTGCCCTATGCACCATTGGGTGCGGATAAGGGTTATAAGTAAGTAAAAGTAAATTTATGCACCCAAGTCAAAATTTGTGTTGAATCTAACAAGATTGGAGAATCTCATTAACTTGGCACAACCTTTATAAAATTTGACAGTGTTGGCATGGAAAATGATACAAATATGGAAAATGATAAAATTCTGAAATAGGGAAATTTTATTATAAATTTACGATATTTTATTGTTTGTTTTTGATATATTTTTTCCAATTTTTCCAATGTTGTGATTTATAATAGTCAGGTTATTTAAAATATAGGGTTATAATTTTGAATGGCGTCTATTTTGATCTCAGAATGGAGAGTTTGTGGACCTGACGTTAGCCGCCGACGGTCACCTGGTGCGGGTGCATCAGCTGATCCTGGGAATAGCCAGTCCTTACATCAAGGAACTCATACGCTCTGCACCCTGTAAACATCCTGTCATATTCCTCAATGTAAGTTGATTATTACTGCAATAGACTTCACATTTACCACTGGTCTATCATGACGGTAAATGCATTAGTCTGTTTATTCAAAGAGTTAAAAATAGTTTTTTTTAATCTATGGTGGTTTTTAACCAGTTCCCTGATTAGCCCGGGCATGACTCGGGCAAGGAGTTTGTATTGTGTTTGACGAACCCGAGCACTGCTCGGGTAAATCGTATTCCTGCTCATCAGTCCTACTTTGCCCGAGTCAAATATTGACCCATTTGTTTTTATTAAATAACCCGAGCGGTGTTCGTACAGTCTTGTTTCGGGTGACAATTTCCTGCACTGACAAATTTTCTGCCAAAACAACTGTATGTTATGCGATTTGTTGGTGTTTTGGCGTGTAAACTAAAAAGAGACAAAACACACCCTATAATAAATGAAAGCAAAGTGTGACCTGAAATATGAGGTCACACTTGGCTTTCATTTATGATTACCTATGATTGTTTTTAATGGCCAGTTTAAAATTTATATCTTTTGTTTGGTGCTAAATTTGAATTTAAAGCCATAGTACTTTCCTTAAAAATGTTTTGAAAATACATTTTTGTTCCAGAATGTGTCCTATTCCACACTTTGCTGCATTCTTCAGTATGTATACACTGGAGAGGTGGCTATTGCTGAAGATGAACTATCTGCATTTTTTGAGGCTGCCAAAGCTCTTCACATCCAAGGCATCGAGACTACGGTGAGACTTATATTTCTTAGCGTTAGAGAATTATAAACTTATGCAGACTCACAATTTGTCTGAGTTTTGGGATTCTTTAAGTTTGAGCCAATATTCTTAGTTGTCTTTTTAGAATATTTAACAATACCTTAATTATTAGAAGCAGGTAAACTCTGTGTATTGAATAATATATTCTAGATATATATCATGCTATTATTGTATGTAGTACTGTACAATTAATTTTTAATGATTTATTAAATTACATTCTTTTTATACCAATAGTACTTAATTCATTATCAAATTTCATCGTTTTGTAAAACCTTTATTAGTCTATATCTCATAGCTTGGTATGTCGATAATTTATATGCCCATGGATGTATTGATTTGTGATGATTAGTTGAGTCTTCGTTACAAAAATAAGTAAATTCATCAGAATTATAAATCATGTTTAGATTTGTACAAATAATAATATTTTATAGAAACTACATGACAATTTAAAAAATACCTTCTCATCCATTATTTGAAAAAATATGGATTTATACTAGTGTTACAAACTTTTACTATGTGTTTAAAAATGTACTGTCTTCTTTAAGGAAGTGAATACGGAATCGTCAAAAGTTAAAAGCCATGATCAAAAGAGTGGGTTACAATCGATAGAAGTTCAAATTCACGATGATAAAACTTGCCACTACGAGAGGGTTTCTGTTCCCTTGGCAGCCAAGAATATCAAACTTACTGGCAATATTACCACTGGTGACGGTGTCATCTGCCTCAACCCGACCACTACGACCCTCTCGTCTTCCAGTATGTCCAAAAAGTAATGTGATTACAAATCTCTCTCATAATCAACCAATTAAGCTCATTGCCTCATGTCTGCTTCTACAACACAAATTACATATATGTCTCATACTTGATTTGTCCATTGAAATCTGACATTTTTCCCTCCACCGCTATGCATTTCCTGTCTGAAGTAGGAAAAATTAGTACATACATAAGATTTTAATGTTGAAGTTATGGTAAACCTAACAAATTTTATAATTTTAGTACATATTTTCTTTTTCACAATTCATGTTCTTGATCATAAAATAAGACATAATTTTCAAGTTGAAAAGTTGTATAAAAAAAAAACAGCTCTATGAAATCTAATGCTTTCTTACAGATGAATGCAATTGATTGATTTTATAAAATTATATAAAATATATCGATACATTCTTCTGGATATTTTTCCTAAATGATATCATTTGTTTAATTTATTTATTAAATCCTAGAAAATTGTTAAAATTCTTCTGAACACTTGTGAAAATCTAAGAATTTTCTCAAGAACAGATTTGTTATTTGACCCATGTATAATGTTGGTCATTAAATTATGAATATTTTCAGACATCTTGACACGGAGGGCAGCAGCAGGCAAAGTGATGACCTGGAGATGGACATTGTTGAAGGCGACATGGGGGATGAGAGTCCAGCCGATGTGAGCAGTGGCGGGGGTGGAGACACCAACCCTATTGAGTACTTTCAACTATCTCCCATTGTCGAAGAGTCCTCAACTACATACCCTAACACTAAAGGTATGAAATTATTAAACGCACACTCAATCCTTTAATAATAATATAGTAGCATCTCTTTAATCTGACTCCACAAAAGTCTAATTTGACGCTTAATGGACCGGTACATTCATTAAAAAAATATTTACAACCTTTTTCAAAATATCAGAAATAGATTTAATGATGTTGCTGTCTTGTTTTGTGTGATTAAGGTGGTGTATTCGTAAATAGAGCGATATGTTCCTCGGTTAAATTTTCCTCATTAAAAATCCAGTAATGCATTTTCATAATATAACTTACCAACCTATGCAATCCCCTCAAAAAAATAGTATGCGTGCTTATGTAAATCTAAATATTGAACCACGGTATAATTTGTTACTTGTATATGTTCACAGAGCTTCAGTACACTGTTTCGAACCGTGGTTCCTTACAACTCATCCTGAACCGATATGTATATAATTTGTTCAGTAAAAGTAATGGGGGCATAGTAAGAAGGTGGCGCTGCGTTGACTACAGAAACCAGAAATGTCCCGCATGCACTGTCACTAATGGAAATGTTGTCATAAAAAGGTATGTTTTTATTCAACTATATTCAAGTTATAAATATAAATTTTTTAAAATTATATTCTAAAATATACAATGCCTTCTGTAAAAAGTGAAAGCCATAGATTCAATTTAGCATAATTGGTGAAACGGGTCATTAATGTATCAAATAAAAAAATCTATATTCAATTCACCATTGCCCCACCCCCCTTTCAGCATAATTGGGTTGACAGTTGATAATAAAATTGGAAAAGTGTGTTCATTTCCTGCTTATTGAAAAATAAATTATTATTAGTACATTATCAATACATTATTTTTGATTGGTCTGGGTGTTGGGTTATGTATTTCACACTTTTATAACCAATCCTTGCTCAAATTACTTATGAGTCTTTAAAATATTTAGAGGCGTCTCGGGTTATTGTATAAATATGCCAATTTTTTTTCTCTTGTGTTGCTGCCATAGTGTTATTCAACTACGTCTGCGGTTGCAATAATAGATATCTCGTAGGGTGGCAATGTACATGTTTATTATCTAAGGTACTGATTTGAACATTAAACTCAATTAATGGTTTTCATTTTCATTAAATTTGTTTTCTTTATCCACAGAACTAATCTCCACAACCATCCTTACCATGACAAGAAGATACTTGGAAAAATTAAAAAGAAGGCAGTCTATTCTGCAATTAAATTGGCTCCAAACCAAACCAATGCTAAATCATGAATTTGTATTAAATATCTTTATATGTAAATAGTTCAATATACTTTATTACAGTTGTTAGGTACTACTTTAAAGTAACGACTATTTCATTATAAATCAGCATGTCATTAACATTTACACAATGTATGTATTGATATCTTTTAGTATGACTTTTTCAAAATATAATCTAAATGTGTCTTTTGACAATATTTTTAAATTTCTGTCTTTTAAAAATAATTTTAAAATTTTAAATAAATGAAATACTCGCAGAGTAATTCCTGATAAGTCCTCTACATACCATTATTTAAAAAAAATCAATAAAATATTTTCCGTTTTAAAATAGTTTCTGATGTTTTCTATGTAAAATCATTTTTTTTTGTATTATTATTTTTTATATTTTATAAATATATCTGGTGGCATGTTTATTAAATTTTACATAAATAAATTTATTTTAAAAAATCTTGGTCATATTTTATTTTGTTTCAAATACATTACCTATATCACAGAGAGTTTCCGAATTATAGATTGCGAACCTACACGGGTCTGAAAGCATCAATGAAAGTGTAAGATATGTCCTGTATCCAGCCTGCTATAGTTTATTTTTATTACCCCTGTCTAGACTTGAATAAATACTGCCTTATTAAAATTTGAATATTTATCTAAATTCAATTGGAATGCAAAGCTGAGATAAGCAATCAAATTAAGAAAGGTGTGTTGAGATGGTTTAGACATGTGGAACTAATGAGTGAGGAAAGAATGGTAAAACAAATTTATGAGGCATTTATGGAAAAAGGAGCAGAGGAAGACCGAGAAAAACTATGCCAAATACTTGAAAGCGGTCAGGTTAGTAGTCGAAATAATCGGCGGGTATGTATGAGGAGATCCATGAACGTGGAAGAGGCGAAGAATGTTTGCAAAGACAGAGTGGTGTGACGTTCTATTCTCACTGCCTACACCTGCGGGGAAGTGGCGTGATGGTTAGTTAGTTAGTTTGTCAAAAAAACTGTAAATTAAAAAAAAAACGATTCTCTCGATTTTTGGCGTCATTTTACTCTGCCTTTTCGGTTGATTCTATTACTATAGGTGTATGCCTTGGAGGCACCATTATTGAATTTTTTTATACCAAACTGATATTGACCATTCCAAAATTCTCAAAACTATGTCATTCTTTTCACTCGGATGAAAATTGTTTTATAAATAAGTTTGTAGGAGTGTACAACTGACATAATCGCCGTCTGCCTGCTTGGCCAAACTTTTGACTGCGTTCGACATTCGATTTTGACGTAGGTACTTTGATCGTATGTAGTTTTCGAACATAAGTCATGCATCTGTCAATGTCAGTTTTGCGTGCCTTTAGAGTTCACGGCGGTTTGTTTTGTTTATAATAATATTTACAATGTAAGTCGAATTGTATTTTTTTATATTTATTTCGCACTAAGTCAAACCATCTTTATAGTTTTTTTTACTCGTAATGAACTTATTATGTAGCGTAGCTGATTATCGAAAAAGAGGTTATATTTTTTGTATTTAAATCAACCTGCACCTAAATTTGTATCAAGCCGATTTAATTATAAATTGACGTTACGAACGACGGTCAACAGTTATTGGACTGAATGTGCTAATAATATTATTATAAAATACAATTTTCTGCACTGTGAAACAAGTAGTGACCCTAAATTTCTTTTCAGATTGAATAAAAAATGGCTCAATACTATGGTCTCGCTTGGGACAATTTTGAGAGTAATGTTTGTTCTAAGTTTGCCGATTTACAACAGGTACAATTTAATATATATTACTTGATGATAAAATATTTTTTACGACTTGTAATTAATGGGTAAATTAAAATGGTTTGTTTGTTATGATCTCAGAACGGAGAGTTTGTGGACCTGACGTTAGCCGCCGACGGTCACCTGGTGCGGGTGCATCAGCTGATCCTGGGAATAGCCAGTCCTTACATCAAGGAACTCATACGCTCTGCACCCTGTAAACATCCTGTTATATTCTTCAATGTAAGAAAGCTTTATAGCCAAACTATTTACTCCATAAGAAATTAAAATCATTTCATTAATTTGTTAGTCACTTTGTGATAATATCTATCCATTTTTTACTTATGTTTTACTTATCATATTATTAGTATGTGAGGTCCAAATCCTGGATTATAATCACACACATCGCTCACTCCTTTCAAGAACGTCATAAATCAAAATTCGTCAATTTTGAGTTACGCATGTTTTCGGAAAGCCTGGAAAATTGACTATATCCCAGCAAAAGCGGCATATAGTACATTTATATAGTATATTGTATAGTACATGCTCGCCGCGAGCGATGTTACGATGTTTTGTTACGACGAAATGCTCCGGTCAGGCAAGAAAAGTTTTGTAAAGTTATTTAAACAAAAACATGTATTAATCGCATCTGTGCCATTCTCTTTCTAGTGACCTATCTTTGTGCATGTACAATTCATATTATCTATGATTTATTATGTAAAAATTGTCCACCTGCTTCATACACAAGGTTTATATCATTATAACATACGTATACAATATTATACATATATTTTTAATACTGATACTTTTTTTTTTTTCTAGAATATATCATTCTCGACACTCAGCCACATCTTGCAGTATGTATACACGGGGGAAGTGGCCGTGGATGAGGAGCAGATAACCGCTTTCTTCCAAGCAGCTAAAGCATTGCAAATCCAAGGCTTGGAAAGCTCGGTAATAGTATAATTCTTTATTTGACAATAGCAAAATATCTCATTAATGAAGTATTTTGGATTTTATTAGCTTTATCAGTAAAATGGCCATCCTTCACCTTGGTTTTATTTATTAGACATTTAAAATGTAATGATTTACCGAGAAGTGGAATAAACTAATTTCAAAAATATATTTTGTTGTACATATTCTTACTTAAATAAGAAACACAATAAAGTGTATTTATGGAATTTTTTTGCTTGATTGTAAATTTGTGTTTTTTCTCTCTTGAGGTGGAATTTACCACTTTACGGATTAAGCTTATGATATATTTCTAAAATTTGTGTTTCTCAGATACTATTTATTACCTTAAGTATCGTGGGTCTAATTAACCCAAAAAAGTCTTCATTCTATTAATAAAAATATTAAAAGAAATAACCAGAATAAAAATTTGTTTACATTTTTAAAATAAAAAAATCATTTTTATATGAGACATTTTATGTCTACACATCAATTAATCTAGAAAAATCATGAACTTCATTAAGTAAAACAAGTAATCTGTATTCATTCATTTTAGAATCCAATATCGCATAACATTTCAATGATGCCTGCCTCTTTGGATCCCGGACTGGAGACAGTACAAATAGAAGTTATCAATGACAAGAATATTGGAACACATTATAAAAACGTGGCTGTCCCAGTTTCTGCAAAGAATATTAAAATATCCACCTTGGCTCCAAACATGCCCACAACTCCTCTGCCAACTTCGGACATTCTGACCGGGTAAAAATAAATCAAATCTAATCATTTGCTGTTAGAAAATAGCAATTTAAAAATGGCATTTTGAGATGAACATATTTGATGGTCAAATTATTTTATATTTAACTTAAGAATCTAAGTACTGAAACCTACACTCGTGAAATTTTAAAAGTAGTACCCATATAATTGTCTTTCCATTTCAAAAAGATTGGTATGTGCTTTGTTATTACATATGTGTTTTGAGATTATTTCATAATTTGTGTATTTTTTTAGAAAGGGTATTGATTTAAATAATGATATGGATATGAGTGAAATGAGTGAAATAGAAACATTAGATGAAGATTTCCTTGCTAACTCTCGGGTAACCGCACGGTGCAGTCGGAAGGGCTCTATGGAAGACTTTGAGCTTTCTGGACTAGTTCAGCCATCTCCCACTGCCTTCCCTTCTACCGGCAATGGTAACTTTTTCTTCTTCATCTTCAAACCCTTATCTGTACCCGATGGTGCATAGGGCACTGCATCATATAAACGCAGTGTTATCTTGATTATGGATACATGAAGGAAAGGTGATCAGCCCTCCGCTTCAGGTAGCCAGTCCAGGGTAATATTGAATAAATATTACCATGTATGTAATAAGTATACCATGTAGCGTTTATGGTGCTATGCACTTGATAATTCTAAAAATATTATTATTTTTTTTTTTTGTTAAAAAAGTTCTCATAGAAATGTGCAAAAATCAAAAAGATTTTGCTTTTTAAAGTAAAAAAAAATAACTTATAACGATCGAATAATAACTACATATTCTTTATAATTTCTTCAAATTTCAATCAAGAAATATGTAAGACATAAAAGCAAACGCTTTGTATGGTTTATCGCATGTGTATGAACTTATTGTTATCTTCTATTTACAGAATTACAATACACAGTTTCCATAAGAGGGTCACTACAGTTAATTCTCAACCGGTATATCTACAACCTATTCAGTAAAAGTGGAGGTGGGAAGGTGCGACGGTGGCGCTGTGTTGACTATAAAGTGCAAAGATGTCCCGCATGTACTGTTTCCAGTGGAGATATGGTTATTAAAAGGTCCTTTAATTTTTATTTTTTATCCCTTATCCGCACCCAATGGTGCATAGGGCACTGCATCGTAGCAACGCAGTGTTGACTTGATCGTTAATTACATGAAGGCAAGGTGATCAGCCCTCCGCTTCAGGTACCAGTCCAGGGTAATATTAAATAAATGTTAGAGTGAAAAAATCACTTTTATTTATTTAACCCTACTGGGGTCTTATAATTATCGAACCCGGGACCTCCAGTACGGCAGCCGAGCGTGCTGACCATTACACTACAGAGGCTGACCTTTAATTTTACTGTTCTTTCTTTGAATCAGTTATGTTCTTTTTTCATTGTTTTTTATGTAAAGTATATATACAGGTATGCAGTGGCGTGCACAGATAATTGATTAGGGTAAGCAGTAGAGGTAGTTAGTAAGGTAAGCCGGTACTACTTGCTAGGGTAGGCAGTAGAGGTAGGTAGTAAGGTAAGCTAGGTACTACTTAGTAAAGTTGGCTAGGTACTGGTTGCGTTTTTACATCGTCGTCACACGGGTAAGTTAGGATAGGCACTGCTATTCTGCCTATATGGAATGCACGCCCCTGCAGGTATGCCATATGAAACTTAGAGGCTTGCATGCTTGACCTCAAGGTTTGGAATAAAGATAAATAAAGTAAATATGTTATGGATCATTTGTTTGCATTTATATTGCAATTTCTAGAGTAAATTCCAAATTTGGTAAAAAATAGAAGAATGTATAGTGATTCTCTCAAGAAAAATGAATGAGTTTTAAAATACAATTTTAAATTCAATAAGATACAAATTTAAATTCAATTTGAATTAAATTTTTCACTACAAGGCATTTAGGTCTCAAGTTACGTTCTTTTAAAATGAACAGAATTTATTACATATACATACTTTGAACAATTATTCTTAAATTTTAAAAACTATTTCCAAGTATAAATAATTAAAAAATTCTAGTTTTTTACCAAAAGTGGATACACCATTTTATAGTTTTTCAATAGAGTGATGCAAAACTATTTTAAAATGAATTAATGTTATTACTAGACTTGTATTATCTATGCACATACTATATAATACTTTTCTATTTATTTCAGGATAAATATGCACAATCATCCGTACCACGACAATAAAATATTAGCTAAAATAAGAAAAAAAGCTGTTTTCTCCGCTATCAAGTCTATATCCAACAATTCTGAACCAATAGCATAACAAACCTTAGGAGATTAATATTTTCTAATAGAAGAATTATCTTTAAATACGTGCATACATGTACAATTTCTGTTCCCCCTGGCAGTTCAATTGAATGCAAAGCACTTTTTTAGTGCTCTGTTACCATATTAGCCGCCACCACAACTAAAAACATAGCATGGTAGAATTATTCTGAACTTATTGTAAATCATGCGGTCCTTTAAAGATTTATGAAATATGGGAACATTTTCAATCCCTTTTTTTTAAATAAAATTATTTTTTTCCACCAGTTAAATTTATCACAAACAGTTATTTTAGTCTTGCGGCTGTCTTTATTTACTTTTTATTTATTAATTTGTATATCTCCTTCTTTTAACCCTTATCCACACGCAAAGGTGCATAGGGCACTGCATCGTATCGACACAGTGTTATCTTGATTGTTACTTACATGAAGGCAAGGTCACTCCCGCGCTTCAGGGACCAGTCCAGGGTAATATTGAATAAATATTAGAGTGAAAAATCACATCTATTTATTTTGACCCCCCTGGGAAACGAACCCGGGACCTCTAGCACGGTAGCTAAACGCGCTAACCATTACACCCCGGAGGCGGACGATTAATATGTACATTTTTTTCAGTATTCTAATTTATTTAAACATTTTCTAATTTTTCATTCGCTATCGCTATACCATTAAGTAACTGTAATTCTCAATTTTTCTACCATTGTCAGATATTTTTTATATTTTTTCTAATTTAGATCAGGTTTTTTTTGTAGTTTTGAATGCTTTTTGTTTTCATATGTATTTATAAATATATCTAAAAATTATATAATACGTATTTAGGAATATGTAAAATATTTTTTTAGACATCCAAGGAGAAATAAATTTTTATGTTATTAAGTGTATTTCAGTAAAAGCAAAATTTCTCTTCTGAGATAATAAATTTTATCTTATTTTTTATCAACTTTGTTTATCTACAACTCGGTTACTGTCAACCTATGTAAAGAATTTACTATATTTTACAATGTATACATGTAATACATACTAAAAGTTTGTTGACTAAAAAATAAATAAATATTTTTAAAAGTATTAATTTTTGTGTTCATTTATTTTTGTATTGTTGTCAATGCCCTTTAAATGCCATTAAACTTTAATTTTTCATTATTTTGTAGGACAAACATAAATAAAACTCCTTTGGTTATTTTATTTGAGAATTTTACAGAACAGTTATATCAATCAAGTCATTCACTTATGCACACAAAATAAGTACTTGTACTATTTCAGTTATGAAATGCTACATTTGTAAATTTGTGAAAATACCTGGAAGAGGGATGGGAGCACGGGAGGGGGGAAAAGGGGAAAAGGGAAAGATCACTCAAGTCAAAGACAAATTGTATGAAACTAGTGACACACTAAGATATAAATGTCGAGTTATAACGTAGGCGATCTCAGCGCTGACAATGACAAGTAGAACAAATCAAAATCCCCATATTTATCGTTAACCCATTTATATGAACGGTAAATATGGGAATGTTGTCCAGAGTTTTTTCTATTTGATATTACCACAATGTGACTGCCGAATCAATTAATGATATTCATTAATTTGAGTTATACAGATAACTTCATCCATTTTATCAGACTGTGGTGAGCCTAGCCAACACAAATCTACACACCTATGTAGATTAGTGCTGCTTAACTACGGCTTATGCAACACCACTTATCATCTCCCTTTTTAGGCTCCAACTTTATAATTTTTGAAGCCTTTACCTTTTGTAAATATATTCTCTATGATGAAATTCACCGTAATTTCATATATTTCTTGAGTGAAAAATTATATAATAAAAATATTCCGCCAACAGCTTTATTCGGAAATTTAGGTATATAATTTTTCACACACTGCACACTAACGGACACAGTAAAAAAATGTTTTTTTTCCATTGGCAATAATAAAAGATTACTGAATTTCAATACTCAATCTATGATTACTTTCTGTCAAAAAGTTATGTCCGTACAGTTATAACCTATGAAACTGTCATCAGTATTATTTAATGTTGTGAAATAAAATATTACATTATGTTAAGGAGTATTTTGAAAACGTTGAATGCTCAACCTCTTCGCGGGTCCGTGGTTAGTACCAGATGTTACACTGTAATGCCTCCAAAGAGGGCCGAAGCCGGTACCAAACGTGCAGCGGTAACATGGAAAAGTGTTGGAATAACAGCGGCGATTGGTGGAGGTTTGATGGCTTTCATGTTTTATGTCAAGAAAGAAAAAGATTTAGCAATGGACAAGGAACGTAAGCGTCAGCTCGGCAAAGCATCGATAGGTGGTCAATTCGAACTCGTAGATAGTGAGGTAAATTATTGTTTCAAATCTGAAAATAATTATGATTGATTTCTGAACTCTTTTTAATATGATAAATTCGGCTGTCCAAAATCAAAACACAGTAAGGGACACGAGACAAATTGTACAGGAGAGCCAAAAAACATGTTCATCACTTTAAGAGCGTGCCTTAAGAAAACTATTAGAGTGAGCTAAATGAAAATTAGCTCAAAAGATGCGGTATATCATCAGATTTAATATAAACATATTCTTTAATCTTTATAATTGAACATTAGGCAACGATTACTGCAGTTTTATTTGTTTTGTTAGGTTGAAATAGGGTAATTTTATTACATTGACAATTTTAAAACACAGAGACAGACACTATGTTTTAATTTTGGCGATGCGACTTATTAGGTTATTAAATTTTATTTAAGTAGACTTTTGATTACCAAAGTGTACTTACTGCGTTTTTTTAGAATTGCTATCTAAGGATTTAGCTGTATTTTAAATAATTTTTCTTCAGCAGGTTATGGTGGTACGTCTACTTAGTCAAAAAAATGCAACAGCAAAAACAGTTTTTAAAAAAAAATGTCCCTCACTGTGTTTTAAGTTTGGACAGCTAAATTACTCTTATGTTAAAAAATAATTTTGAATACATTGATTTGAGATACCTATATATCAAGGCTTATTAATTTTTTTTTAAAGTAACTTTTAAAATTAATGTTTTCATTAGCAACTTGGGTATTGCTTTATTCAACATTAATATTTACTTATTTATCACTGATGCGTAACATGTTTTATGTTATTATTAGGGAAAACTTCGCACAAGTAAGGAGTTTTTAGGAAAATGGCTTCTCATTTATTTTGGATTCACCCATTGTCCCGATATATGCCCCGACGAATTGGAGAAAATGTCGACTGTTATCGATATTATAGGTAAATTATTTTATATTACATTTAACTATTACCTCATTCCTCTAGGGACTCATAAACCTTCATAGTAGCTTTGTACAATGGCTATGGGTTTTGGTATTGCAATACCAAAACCCAAAGCCATTGTTGCTATTCTCCTTTTCTTACTTACTGTTCCTCCTCCATTTCATTTCCCATATAACAAGCGTCATTTCTATTTCACTATCTAAAAATCAGCATCAGTTTTGACTATACGTCTTTTTGTCTAGATAATTTTTATTTTATTTATTCTAGATAAAGAACCATCTGTACCAAAAATTCAACCCCTGTTTATTTCTGTGGACCCCACGAGAGATTCGCCAGCCGTGGTTGGAAAGTAAGTACTTAACTTCATGCATAATAAAGCTCTCTTTTATGATTTTGGGATACCACATGGAAGACCGAGCTTTATTAGGCTGTTTAACACATTTTTGTCGACGGATGTGCGCTCTGATTAGTGCCAGGAGCGGGCGTTTTTTTAACATATTTTACAAAAATTATACATTTGTTTGTAAATCGTCATATCTTCGAAAATATTTGATATTTTAGTATGAAGCTTTCCGACATGACATTTACAACATTTGTTTGATAATCAACACACTAAGGAAGGGAAAGGTATTTCTATCCGTTCGGTCGAATAATGCTTAAGGACGGGAAGTGTATTTATGCCTTCTGCGCCGGCCTTATTTGAAAAACAGAAAATAAAGAATTATTTAATGTTTTTATATGAATATTATGTACCTATCTCTTCGTTAAGGTCTAAACTATATGTACACAATTATCAAATCCCGTAGCAGTCCGCAGGGGTAAAAAAACATCCATCCGAAATGTGTTACTGTTAAATTTTATGTATCTTTTTAACTATAGACAAACAAATTTTGTACCATCTACATATGATCCCATTTAAAAAAAATCAAAATTAGAATCTGCTAGCTTGATAGTGGAACATGCAAAATAGTTCTTTTATGCATATATTTAACATGTTTTGCAGATATGTGAAAGAATTCTCCAGTAGACTATTAGGATTAACGGGAACAGTTGAGCAGGTTGAAAGAGCCTGTAAAGCTTACCGCGTATACTTCAGCGCTGGACCTAAGGATTCTGATGCCGATTACATTGTGAGTGCTGTCTCTTTTTTTTTTAATTCTTCAATGGTATAATAATTAATAATTAATGATTCTTAAAGGTGGGGACTGACCGGAGCATTTCGTCGCAACGTAACATTCACGGCGAGCATCCGACTTTGGATGGAGCACTCAGAATGCTGTACTAACTACACGAATGCTCGCATTGTAATGTGTTACGTAACGACAAAATGACTCCGGTCAGTCCCCACCTTTAAAGTTTGTAAGAAATTCAACATACTATGTTATGTCTGATGATTTTCTTTCTTTTCTTTAAGACTTAAAGTGAAAATTTCTTAGGAATCACGAAATTTGACATTTTGGATTTACAATTCTTTACCTCGCACTTCTGTATTTGCCGTAGCTTCTCAATTTTACATTTCTTTAACTCAATAGTGGATTCAGACAGGACTACATTGCAAATTCCTTGATGTGTTTGGTCCTAAGTAAATTGCAATGAAGAATGTGCAATGTGCAAACCCATCTGAACTTGTGCCCTCATTGCCTGCCATAAATTTTGTCTCTTTTTTTACTTTAGGTTTATCAAATGGCAGAAACATGGGTTGTCCTAGTAAAATAGTTTTTAAACATCTATGCAATTAAGATAAAAATATACATATGTTATGCGATATTTCATATAGTCCCTTGCCATACAATGCGTGTCTAAGTTGATCAAATGTTTTTAATGACTGGGAAATTTTAGGTTGACCACACTATCATCATGTACTTGGTGAATCCCGATGGAGAGTTTGTGGATTATTACGGACAAACCAAAGCAGCTCAAGAGATGTCCAGTTCCATTCTAGTCAATATTGCAAAGTACGAAAAGCTGAACAACAAAAGTTGGTTTTAATTAATCACATGTGACATTCTAAATTTTATTATATTCTTCTACTTATAGTATGTATGTCATTAAGTTAATATTCGTTTTTTAGTATTGTGTAAATGACTCATAATATCATAGCCAGAAGGATCTAATTCAACTGATGAACACCCAGTTTTCATTGTTAATCAATTTATAGTAAAAAACCTACTGCTTATAAAAATAAAGGTCTTTATTTCAGTATAATGATGATTACTATCTGACCATTTTGACAGCTTATAATTTGGAGCATTGCAAAGTTATATTTTCATTCATATTTCTTTTACCATAAAATGCTTGCTTAGTATTTTTTTACTATTTTTTTATAAATGATCACTAAGAGTTTTTGGTTAAAAAAATATTTATGAAAACATCCTGCGAGAAATAAGTCAATATTTCAAGAAAATCTTTATCAACTCTTACTTTAAACTGGAACTTTTTTCAATCACATAAGGAATATGTTATTCTCCTCGAATTCCAGGCATTCTAGAAAATCAAATCAATGTCTTTCTGTTGACCATATAAATGAAGTAATTTTTGTGAATTATGCAAGAAATGTTGCCTATATTATAGTCATTTCGTTTTGTCTGTGTAGGTACCACTGTATTATTTTTGTATGAAAACTGTTATTTAAAAAAATAAATAGAAAATGTATGTAGAATTTTATTTTTATGTTTGAGTTATTATCCTGTAAATTAATATGCCTCCTGCAAACTCTTTAACCCTTACAGATATTCGACATAAATTTTTTCCTTGTATGGTGAATGTCATTCGACCTTGTTTTCATCATTAGTATTACATATTATGTTAATATGCAAGCTTTTATTTTTTTCTCTCGTATATATACATGTACAACAGTATGTGGAGCAGAGCACAAATGAATTTTTGCCCATTGGAATGTGTAATATTATTTTATCAACCAGCATTCCTTAATGAGAGATATGAATTTCACCACTATAGCAGTCAAATCCACAAATAAACAGTGTAAAAAATATATAGAGAAAAAGCAGTGAGTAGTATGAAATATTTTTATTTATTCTTGTAAAAATACAGTGATATGGTTTTTTATAGGAAAAAGGGTTTTAAAATAAAATAAAATCGTAATGAAAATCTCAATGTCTATAAATGAAATTTACTTTCCAAACCTTTATTAGTTAACCCTTCAATAACTAAACTTTGGTTTTCTACGAGGAAGATACTTCTTATAACCTGAGATAATTTGTAAAACCTTAGAAATAGTGTATAAAAATATATACAATAATATTTAC
Source organism: Brachycentrus maculatus (assembly GCF_059751285.1). Lineage (NCBI taxonomy): Eukaryota > Metazoa > Arthropoda > Insecta > Trichoptera > Brachycentridae > Brachycentrus > Brachycentrus maculatus. Next base: position 1,502,850 of record NW_028281009.1, on the reverse strand, counting down.
ATCGAGTCAAGTCGTATTGCAGTTGCAAAAACATATTAATGGTGACTACAGATCAATAAATAAATAAAATTTAAAAAAACAATAAAATCAAGCACTTTCGAAAGTAAATTTCTTTGGTAAATGCAATATAAAGAATATTTTTTCATTTGTAGCTTAAAAATACATTTAACAGTATTTTAATACTTTCAAACTAAAATCAGAAAAATAAGATAAAATAAATTGAAATAAATACATTTAAAAATAATAATGCTGTGTATGTATGTGATTTAAAAAATCAATACATGCTTTAGAATTCCTACTACATAATTATAATTATAAGTCTTTAAAATATTAACAATGTTAATTATTTAAAATGATTATTGCTTATGTATTACAAAAAGTGATTAGTTTAATCAGATGTAATTTCGCTAATTGCTTCTTGTCCAGGTATGATATGTCCCGACGTGAATCTCAATAAAGTGGGGTCGATCTTGAAGAGCTTTTCTTGCGATACGTGAGTATTGGTAATAATAGTTTCGATGTTGCCGCTAGAGTCAGCTGTCAAAGTCATCATCTTCATGTCGTTTGCGGTTTGCTGTCGCAAGATGCTGAGCTCTCCGTTAGTGCTCGCCACGGCCACAAAGTTCAACATATTGCTGGATAGGGTCAGAGAACTCTCCACGTTCACAACTTGCGGATCCTGGAGAGCGATATCTGCATTTTCCATTTTGATTTCATCCGTAGCGAGGGGGTCCATGCTTTTAGTTTTGGAGGTTTTGGATTTCTTCAGGAGTTTCTTGAGCTCGGGGGCTTCAGTTTGGGTCATGTTGGTGACAGAGGCTATATCCGTGATATTGTGGGATTTTGCAAGATGTTTCTTGAGATAGCTGGAAGTGGCGCAACCTTTCTGACAGATGATACAGGTGAACGGTCGCTCTCCTGAAGACAAAATAGAGAAACAAATCACTAAAAATCATAACATGCATTCTTCCAGTTTCTAATGAATGTCTTACGCATTCACTACTTGCAGGGTTGCTGAACCTGAAGAATATTTGTGGGGTAATTATTATTAATACTGTCCACCTCCGTAGTGTAATGGTCAGCACGCTCGGCTACCATTCTGGAGGTCCCAAATTGATACCCAGGGGAGGTCAAATAGATATAAGTGATTTTTTCACTCTAATATTTATTCAATATTACCCTGGACTGGTACCGAATCTGCCTGCCTGGTCTGCCTCTGTGATGCTTAGTTACCATGCCTGAGGACCCGAGATCAATTCCCAAGGGGTCAAAAATAAATATTAGTGATTTTACGCTACAACATTTATTCCATATTACTCCGGACTGGTCCCTGAAGCACAGGAGTGATCACCTTGCTTTCATATAAGTATCAATCAAGATAACACTGCGTCAATACGATGCAGTTCCCTATGCACCATTGGTTGTGGATAAGGGCTAAAAGAAGAAGGCACTTGTAGCGGAGGGCTGATTACCTTTCCTTCATGTGGTAACAATCGAGATAGCACTGCGGGTGCGTATAAGGGTTTGAAGAAGAAGAATAGAACCGAGTAAGTACCGGTGTGTATCCTGGTGTGCTGCTGCAGCTGGCCGGGAGTGGTGAAGGCCTTGTGACACACAGAGCACACGAAAGGCTTCTCTCCCGTATGGGTCCTCATGTGGGCCGTCATGTCGTGCCGAGCAAATCTTTAAAAATTTAACTTTTTTAGAAACACTTAAGGAATAAAATCCATGATGTAATTTTTATTGTCCGCCTCTGTGGTGTATTGGTCAGCACGCTTGGCTACCATACTGGAGGTCCCGGGTTTGATTCCCAGGAGCGGGGATCAAATACAGTGGAAACTCTCACAACGAGCACCTCTTATAACAAGTAATTCGCATAATGACCAAATTAAAAAAAAGCACATTTCGCATAACAAGATACAGAGAAAGTCCCTTTTTCACAATATTCACTTGTGAGCCGGAACTTCCGCGCCAGTCAAAACACAAAATGTTTCGCTTAACGAGTAAGATTCTGGAACGAATTATGCTCGTTATGAGAGGTTCCACTGTAAATACAAGTGATTTTTCACTCTCATGTTTATTCAATATTACCCTGGACTGGTACCTGAAGCGGAGGGCTGAACATCTTTCTTTCAAGTGTTAACGATCAATATAACACTGCGTTCATATGATGCATTGCCCTGTGCACCATCGGGTGTGGATAGGGTTTGAATATATATTTTTTTTACATGCATGTCCAAACTTTTCACACAATTTTTTTTTCTGCCTAAAGATGTTTCCAATATAATGTAACCTAATGTTATGTATACCAAAAAATAGTATTTATATGTATATAAAAAAAAAAACAACAATTTTTTCTTCTTCGAAATAATTTATATTTTGTTCATTACAGCAATCAAAATTTCTACTGATGGCATAAATTTCTTCACAGTGAGTCAGAAACATGTTCAACAAACTTTAAACCGTCAACATAAATATGATTCCATAAAAAAGTTATATTTGATTAGCTTAAGTATGTAAGTTTTCATAACATAATGAAGGGGATACATATAATTAAGATGAATGCAGCGTACCTCCTATCGCAGATGTTGCAAGTGTAGGGCTTCTCCCCAGTGTGAATACGTTTGTGCGCCGTGAGAGCCGAGGAACTAGCAAACTTCTTGGTGCACTTGTCGCAGTGGTAAGGCTTCTCATCTACAAACAAGATGCAGTAGGTTTAACTCCATCTACCTTAGTGATACTTTAACAAATAAATGTCGAGTATAACAACTTTTAAGGCCGAGCATTCATTAAGTCGCAACTTTATTTTCTCTAAATGCAGGTAACATTTTACGTAAATGATTTTTTTCTTAAAACGTCATTTTTGCATTAAAAAAATAGGTTTTTCTTCAAAATAATTACAAAGTTTTGAAAATAAAATAGGTATTGAAAGGTTAGGATTTGAAATAAAATATATCAAAATATTTTTTCCATACATATTCTAAAAAAATATCAAGTATCCAATTTTTTTTAATTGAGCGTGAGCAAACGGACACCTTGAGCGAGGCTGAACGCATTTTGATTTTAATGCTTGAGACAAGCTTGAGATCTGTGCCTTAATATCAAGTATCATCGTGTGAGTAAATAAAGGTTGTATGGATTTCATATAATTTCTCCATAGTATAAACTGCAAACCTAGTTGGAAAATCTCCATTTTACAGATTTTGATGGCAGGCATAGTTGTATAGATTTCATACAATTTCTCCATAGTATAAACCGCAAACCTAGTTGGAAAATCTCCATTTTAAAGATTAAGATGGCAAGCATAGTTGGGCTTGACTTCAAAACTGGCATCGCAAGTTCAATTCCCGCCAATTGCAAAATTAATTCGAGAAATATTTATTTTCAATCGGTCTGGGTGTTTGTGATGTATCTTTTACCTCTACCTTCCCTATCCTTACTCTCCTACCAGCAGACAAGCCACTAAAATAGGACTTTGCGGGAAGATATTCGAGAAATCTGATTTTGTAAAATAGATCTGGATTAGTACATTCCTTGCTCCGTAAATAGAAGGGTCTAAGTGTACTCACGCGTGTGCGTTCGCATGTGAAGAGACAAGTTGGAGGACTGCACGAAGGCATTCCCGCACACCGTGCAGATGTAAGGCTTCTCCCCAGTGTGGGTGCGGATGTGGGTGGTCAGAGTGGACTCGTGCTTGAATCTAAATCCAAAATCACCTTATTATGTTTTTAATGAAATATTTTTGTTTTACAACAAAATATGAATTGCTTCAGCGCGAGGGGTTATGATGTTCATCGCTTGTTTGCTTAACACATTAACTACCAAACGCTGACTAGTCGGCTTTTTGCTGCCAACCGTAAACGACCAAACACCCATTAGTGGTTTTTCTACTCTGCGTACTGAAAATAATTACATATAATACGTGTACAACATTATATTGATTTTAAATTTGAACTATTCATATAAAAAAGATATTTAGCAGGAACTAAAACTTTAAAAAATAAATATGCCTTATTATTTGTCATAAATTTATACGTTGAAGACAAAAAATTTTCACTTGAAATTAAAAGCAAAAAATGACATATTTTGATTCATTCCAGATACATTTTGTACTTATCAAAAATACTGATAACATTTACAATTTTGACAAATAAAAGTGCATATTTATTTTTAAAATTTTTAGTTTCTAGTAAACATCCTGTTTAAGCGAATAGTTCAAATTTGAAATCGATAAAGTGATATACATAATTGTGAGATTTTTTTTCCAGTACGTAAAACCGACTAATCGGTGTTTGGTCGTTTACGGTGGGCAGCGAAAAGCCGGCTAGTCGGCTTTTGGTAGTTAATATAATAAAAATAATAATAATCAATAACGATTGGTACAAAAATTATGAATGTATTTGTTAATTGCTTGTATTTTTAGCTATTAGTACAAATTTGCTTGGTTTTGAAGTTAAGTCTTTCAAAATTTTGTTGGTAAATATAGTGCTAAGTTAGTAGTGATGAATTAGTCACCTCTTGTCACACATGGTGCAGGCGTAGGGCTTCTCGTCGCTGTGGATCTTCATGTGGGAGTTGAGGAGCCGGGAATCGATGAAGGCCTTCCCGCACTCGGAGCACACCCACGGCCGCTCTCCCGTGTGCTTCCGCTCGTGGATGTTCAGGGAGTGCCGGTCGAAGAAACTGAAAAATCATTCCTTTATCATTACATGTAATAGGAAATTAGGCATTGAAAAAAAATTACAATCGTAAATTAGTATTCTATTCAACCTTCTTTATAACACTGGCTGTCAATGATTTTTCTGTTATTTATGGGTTTCATTTCAATGCAATATTTTGATAGATGGTAAAATAAAAGCATTCTATTAAAAAATAATAAATGAAATAAAAAAAAAATACATTTGTCGTTTACGGTTGGCAGCGATAAGCTGACTAGTTGGTTTTTGGTAGTTAATGTGTTTTAAGATGAGGGTCGGGGCATCCACAGAACTTATGACAGTCATTGACTGATTTAAGTGACAATTTTTTTAATCATCAATTAAATCTAGATAATAAAAATAACTCATAAGTGGAATACAATGTTAAAAAAATATAGTTTGCAAAATATAATTTACTAGTTCAGCGCCATCAACTAGTTGAATCCGAGCTAAAAACACGCACCCTACTGAAGCTTTGCTTCATAGATGGACTATTCAATTGCATCCGTTGTTCATCGAGACAATGGGCATGTACATGCAATAAAGGGTTGAACGATTGACTCACGACTTGCCACACTGGCTGCAGATGTACTTGCGTTCGCGGGTCTCGCCCGTGTGGCGCCGGAAGTGGCGCGTGAGAGAGCCCATCTCGGGGAAGCCCTTCTGGCAGATGCGGCACTTGTGTGGTTTGTCTTCCAGGTGTGTACGCACGTGGCGCTTCAGCTGCACGGTGGCTGCAAGCAGACAAATATCAATATTTTTGACATCTCAACACAGATGAAGAAGAATATGGAATTCTGGCCATTTACAGGGCTTACGACCTTCATAGGCTGGTTGATTGTGTGATACTTAACACATGCGTAACATTCACCAATTCTACCCATGATTGAGAACCACACTACTCAAAAGTTTAAAGATTTTTTTGGTCATCTACTATGTATTGACAAGCTGTTTTTTTCATTTGTTTGTTGGCCTCAAAAGTTCTTACACCAGACCTAGTTTTCTCTACAAACTTCCCTGCTTGTTAAAATGCAGATTCAAAGCAATAATAACTGCAAAGAAATTGCCAAACATAGGCCACAGCCGACTATCTTATATTTAAGCTTTGCACGTCATAAATCGAGGAAAATATAGCTACAACTCACATATAAAAAAGGCACTAAATTGAATCAAATGTGATAATCATGAGAAAAAATTGGATGAATCGCCACATTTTATAAGAAAACTTGAATACTTTACGGGATTGACAACCTTCCAAATGTTTTGGGCTACAATATGGACCCAAATATCGTTATTAACAGTTGGATTGGACTAATTAACATCACCGACTGAGAGATACTTCTCTTTAAACTGGCATTTTGATGCCTTGTTACGGAACAGTAATACGGAACAAGCTTTATATGAATATTTTGATGCAAGTACTAACTATGGAACTCCTTGCTGCAGTGTCGGCAGACACAACGGCCAGGCGCAGCAAGGTGCACTGACGAGTGGATGCGGAGGTCTCCTGCGCAACTGAAGGTCAGGTGGCAGTGCTGGCACGGCATGCGCGTGCCCGTTCCCTCCTCCTCCCCTGCAGCCCCCACCCCCGCCACTGCATGCTTGCGCAGATGGCGCTGCAAGTCCGCTGACTCCGTGAAGCCCTGTTACCAAATGAAACATTCGACAGTTGAATATAAATAGCTTCTTGGTCAAATGCAATGATCTATATGGCACCATATTAGAATAATGTGTTGTAATCTCTACCATAAATTTAGAAAAAGGTCTACATTATTATAAAAACTACATCAGTAGAAAGTAAACCTAAATGTGGGTACTCTACTTTGTGGAGGTACATGATTTGCATTCTGTTAAGAGCGAATTATCTACTCTGACAGTCACCGCACGGTAATTCCGCAACAATGTCTCTGATGGAAAATTTCAATTGCGTAGAGCAATTTATGCTCGCTCTTAAGTCGGTGTCCACCTTAGTATCAATGTTGACCAAACCACACATACGGAAACACAAATGTGTTACTTGTTTTATTATAACTGAAATTTATTAATTGTAACAAAAAACAAATGGTGAAAATTCCCTTAAAAATAAAATTTGGTTAATATTATTTATTTATTAGCTGATTGAAAAGAATCGCCTTACCTTACGGCAAATGTTACAATTGTACGGCTTCACTTCAAGATGAATTCTCTCATGACGGTCGAGTTTGCGTTTGTCTAAAAAAATATAAAATTTATTTTATTCCTTGAACCACCAAAAATTCAAATAGATATTGTAAAAATAATTACTTATAAATTTCTTTCCGCAAGAACGGCACTCGTAGTCCAATGCCTTAGATTTAGAATCATTTGGAGAAATGGGAGAACTGAAATGATAAAATATGTATATTTTAATATATCAAGGAAAATTATAAAATTGTTTGCGTTTATATAAATTTGTATGTATGTATGTATATTTAAAATATTTCAAGACTCTTGGAATTAAGAATATTTGAAAAATAAAATTAATCCATCTCTTCTTACATCATAAGACGTAATTCTTCTATCAATGTGTAAAACTACTTTCCTGGATAAAGTTCTTTACCATTACACTAATAATTTAACAAGATTGTATATAAAAAGTTATTCACTTTTTAGCAAGTTTTTGAGAATAAGTATGATGATTTACTACAATACTAACCCGTTATCAAAGTTATTTTCAATTGTTTCACTGAAATCTTCAGTTGTTTCTTCGTGCTTGTACTTTTTAGGTGTCTTTACACTTCTACTTCTTACACTCCTCTTGATTATATTACCCCCACGTTTTTTTTGACTAGTAGTTTTTATAACTACAAAAGTAAAAAATAATCAATGTAAAATACATTTATGGACAAACATACATATATAATAATGCATACTCTAAACTCGATGGAGATTAAATTTTGGAATTTCGCTTTTTATCAATAAAATGATGATTTAAATGACTTCTTAATAAGACTTCTTGTCTTATCTTTTATTTTACTTTTGCTAATTTTTGAGTTTATTATTTTAATTATAAAAGACAGAAATATTTTTATATCTGCAGATAAATGGAAAAATTTGTTACTGAATTCCTAAATCAATAAAGTAAAAGATGACAAAGGTAACTTACATTGTTTCTGTTTAGTCATCTTTTGTCTAAAATAGTGTTTGAATTTACTGTCTGGATTTATAACTATTGAAGGAATATTTACAATAGATAAATTTCTATTACAAACTATATTTTTACTAATGTTTCTGGACACGGTAATATTGTATCTAGGTTGGTCCTTATCAATATGTCTGGATGAGGGTGTTGGTGAAGAACTGTCTAGGTATTCATCCTCTAGATATTCATAGTCTACTGGTTCCTTCTTCCTATCTTCTATATTATATTCTATTTCCGATTCTTTATCATTCTTGTCTCTCGATTTTCCTTCTTCCCTTAAATAGAAAAATAAATTATTTCAGGGATCTTAAAATAACATGGAAATTTGCATTTAATGTAATTGGATCGACTTGTTGCCATAATTTATTTATTTAAATAGATTTCTAATTTTATGAGATATGATTCTTGATAATGATAGGTTACCAAAACAAAAATGTACCTGAAAGTAAGTTTGAAAGGTAAGATATCAAGATCAATGCCAAACAATTAATGGTTAATATTTATTTAAAAAATGAAAACCATAAATAACAGCAGAAAATAAAAGATTTCAAATATTGCTTACATTTTTTAATAATTTTGAATGTTTTGAATGCTTAACAAAGGGAATTTGTCCAGTGATCTTGCTACTTACATTTGGGACTGGCAAATCTACCAATAACAAGTCAATGGTTCAAAACAACTTTTAATTTTGTAAATTACATTTTTTTAAATACTATTTTTTTTAATTTTATTAATGGTGCAGCCTGTAAATAGATTTTTAATTTATGTTTGACTTAGTAAATACCAATATTTCTTAAAATCTATTATGACACATGTATCCTTTCCGCATCATTTTCAAACACTGTATAATTCATATATCACATACGGTGTTTGAAAATAATATGGAATGCATCGAAACACGTGTCACAATAGATTTTAAGATATAGTGGTATTTACTAAGTAAAACGTAAATTAAAAATGGATAGATTTTACCACAAAGTGACTGCCGAATAAATTAATGAAATTGTAAATAGATTGTTAGAGACTAACCGGTGCGATGTGGAGGTAGTTATCTCGGAGGAAGGTTCCTCCTTCATGCCTTGCAGGTGGCCTTGGGACAGCAAGCAGCGCAACATAGACTCGGAGCGTTCACACTGCTGCTTGAACGTGAAGCACTTCCCCACCAGCTCCACACACTCACTGCACATGATCTCCGGGAGACCGTCTCCAAAAGACAACTATTCGGAAATATGTTTTATTTTTATTTTATTTATTTATCAATGGCCTTTGTCCAATTTACAGAGAGATTAGAATGGGAGCAATACCGCTCCCCTTCAAGCACTGGATAAGTCTTCTAGAGGCTACTAGAGACCTTAGGAGACAGAAAAAAGGATTTGGAAGTGGGCAACATATTTTTATTCCTCTCTCTAGGAGATATTCTGATAAAGAGCAAGTACTACACAGGGGTGTCTATACTTGTGGCATTACAAATTTCCATGTGATTTTTTTATGGCAGCCATCTTTCAGGAGTTATCATCATGTATTTCTTAGAGCATTTTCAGACAAAACTGGGATTGAGATGGTCCAGATAATTGAGTTGAAAAAATCTATTTTAAAGGTAGAAGGTTACACGCTATAATTGCTATATAGTTTTACCATATAAATAGGTTTTATTTATACTAATTAAAGACGATTTATTATAAGGACAATTAAAAAATAATTGAATAAAGAACTCTCACATATTAATTACAGGCATAAAATCATTAAAATTACATAATGTTGTTCCAGTGTAAAAAATCATTATTAAATTAGCGTAACTATTCATCAAAAGTTGTACAATCTATTCATAATAATTATTTTATCTTGCTAAAATAAACAATTATTTGAAATAAAAAATGTACATAGAAAAGTACGTACGTAATAATTTGGTAAATAAAGTGTAGATAGAACCAACCTGCACCGCAGCGAAGGACGTCAACATTTCGGCTATAGTCTCTACTTCCAATGTCTCGTATAACGAGTGCATATTGGCTTTTTCAGACAAACAAGCTCGGCAAACTTTCGATACCGGGGTGGTGTCGATGGAGACGTATTTATCGAACTCCAGGGGCATTTGGATTTCAATTTCTTCAACCGGAATGGACGAAACATCGTTGTTATGATCCAAGTCTGACGTTTCGACTACGAGAATTCGATCTAACCGAGTTCCGTTTACGTTAATACTCCCAACAACCGCAGACTGAATTGATTCGCTTAAAGCGACATTAATATCATTTTCATCACTTTGTAAAATAATTTCACCCATGTTTATAAATCATGCAAAAACTAAAATCGAAAAAATATTCAGTAACGCCACGCTTACGCACTTACAAAGCTATAGCGAAAATAAAATGGCGATTTTGACAGATGAATTTATGTTGCTAGCATAAAAATATCGTTTTATTTTTATCGGGGCATGATGTAAAATATTATTTTACATCATGCCCCGATATTTATTTATAAAGCTCAGGATGAAATCGTACCTTTTTCTCTTAGACTCACTAGTCAGGTCTAATAATTTAATTGCTCAATTCTACTATTATGAAAAATGTATTGTATATTTCATTCCGTTTTATTATTATTATTTTTTAGTCAAAGTGTTTTAGGTATAAAGGACGACTAATAATAATTAGGTGCAGCGCCAGATTAAAATATGTTGGGCAAGGTTACTGGGAAAAGGATGCTAATAACATTAAACAGGGCTGAATAATAAAACAAAACTGATCCTTAATTCAAGATTTTACTGTCTATTTATGCATACAATTTATGAATAAAAAGAGAATAAAAAGTTTTTTTCAGAAAACATTACCGGCACTGTCCACTCAGTTTTGAAGCATTCGATTTCAACCAGTCTGAAAATGTCTTCTAAGGTGGCTATAGGTACAATTTTGAGATTGTAATAAGTCATAAATAGGCGCATGTTTTACTTTATAATTTAAACACAAATTAAAACAAAGTTAGATGTAACATAAGGAAATGTGTGCGATGTGAACTGCGCATGGCTATCACATAATTTTTAGCGTAAGGGTTAATTCATGTTTGATTCAAAGCAGTGGTTAACAACATGATTGTATAAAGTATGACTAAAAAAATATTAAAAACAATTTTCTATCGCTTTAAACCACAATGTGAATCCATAAGCTCCAGCGTCAAAATCAGTCAGATGGTCTACACTCACATAACTCGCGCGTCCGGCCCTGAAAATCAATAGTATTTAAATATTATTCAATAATTTAAGATATTTTTCAAATACCTGTAACTAAATATATATCTCTCTTTCTAAATAGGGTCAATGATTTAAACTGTATTTTTACATTCAAACCAATGGAAAAGACTATAATGATTCATTTAAAATTTAAAAACATTCATCTGTATAAAGTTCTCTCTGATAATGCGGTACCTATTTCAATGTTATATGGGGGTTTACTGTATTAAGATTAATTTATTTATGATCATTTTCTCACAGCTTCTGTAGTTTTCCAGCAATTGAGTCCAAACCATATAGATTTTTTGTAAGTAATGTAAGTAGATATATTTCAGAACTTGTACGTGTTATCAATATAAAATAAAATACTTTTTGTATACAGTTTTATGATGATTATTTTGCTTTCTAAAATTTTCTTTTAACTCGAACTGTTTTTGTGACAAATTTTAGGGAAAGTTCTAGGGACAATTTTTTGGTGACTGTGATTATTGAAATTAAAACCAAAACTTAATAATATTTGAAGTCAACCATTATTGTCGAATTTTGAAAAAAAACATGGATATAGTGGGGTATCATTATATATTTATATATCCATGCAAGAACATTTTTTTTTTGTTTTACCACGTTACCTGGCTTGCATAGATTTAGTAGAATTGCATCCATCTTCAGCCGATTGGACACTTTTATTTAGCGCTGATTTAGTATTTACTTTATTTATTTCGAGAATTTCATAGTTGAACGTTTCAATGGCAGGTAGCAAAGCATCCACCTGCAAACAATGTATTATTTTATTTATGTTACCTTACGTTATCTTGTCTTATTTGTCCGCCTCCGTAGTGTAATGGTCAGCACGCTCGGCTACCGTTCTGGAGGTCCCGGGTTCGATTCCCAAGGGGGGTAAAATAAATATAAGTGATTTTTTCACTGTAATATTTATTCAGTACTACCCTGGACTGGTATGTGAAGCGGAGGGCTGATCACCTTTCCTTCATGTGTAAACGATCAAGATAACACTGCGTTTATATGACGCAGTGCCCTATGCACCATTAGGTGCGGATAAGGGTTTTATTATTTTATATATTTTTATAAGTTATCTTTCGTTTTTTTCCGCCTTCATAGTGTAGTGCTGGAGGTCCCGAGTTCGGTTCCCCCGGGAACCGAACTCGTCAAATATAAGAGATTTTCAATCTCATATTTATTTCAAATCACCCTGAACTCGTGCAAGAAGTGAATTGCTTCTACAATACTTATAGTGTCTTAAGCACCGTTGGATATGGGCAAGATTTTAAAATATATAAGTATCCAATAACGCAATTCCTTTCGTTTTGAAAATTCTCTTATTAAACAACTGAGCAAAGCTCTCAGCTTAAAACCAAAATATATTACAAATAGCAATTTATTTTGGTAAACATTTGGCATACTTACCACAGTTCTATATCCTTTCTCGACTCTGCCGTATTTCATGATAGTCTGAACTCCAATTTTCATAGCACGTGCCCATGCCACGGGTAACCTCTCTTTGTCGATACTAAAAAATTAAAATTAGGGAAAACACTTTAGGCAAATCGCCTTAGGGAGTACATGCGTGGGGTAGTGTTGCTGGAAAAAAGCAATTATATATTGAACATATTGAAAGCTGTCCCACCGCATTCCCAGATCTGATACAGAAGCATCTAGGCTTCCTGATAGACCTCTTCTCTTGCAAAGCATTTTTTTTATTTTAACGAAGTTGCGAAATTGATTGAAAATGTAGTAAACGCGTTTAACCATCGTGCTGAAGGTTCCGGGTTCGATTCCCGGAGAGAAAATATAGGTGTGATTTTCAATATCATATTTATTTATCACCCTGGACTGAAGAGCTGTACCTACTGATCACCGAGCCCTTGTGCAATTAACGATCAGGATAACACTGAAGTTAAGGATTAGGAAAGTTACAATTGTCATAATCAAAACAATAATAACTCCCTCGTACCGCAAAAAATATATGTTCCCCAGTAATATTTTTAAAAATGTATAACACGATACTATCAACAACAACAAAAAAGAAGAATTAAGTGCCTCTCCAAGCACAAGAGCTCAGCCTCTTTTTTGGAGAGGCACAGCGAAAATTAAAATAATATGATTGTATTAAGTAGAAATGTTTAAAAGTTGTAAAAAAATGTATGTACAAATATTAAAAAATACAAACAGCTTTAAGCTTTCCAATGATTTATCTCAAGTTGCGAAGAAATGCGATTTTGTATGAAAAAAAATGAGATCTTATTTTTGAATTGCCCTCGTATAAATATCAGCAATCTTTTAAATGCAAAGAGACAATTGCAGTCATGTCTTACTTATTTTAGGCCCACCGATATACTAGAAAAAAATATCATATACGTAAAATACACACTGGAAGGGAGGGGGGTAGTGAAAATATTTAAAAGGGACCACAAAATTGAATAGCGTCATGTCCTCTTAAGTGCTAAATCTGCCACAGACGAATTTTGTGAATGTAACCGATGTAAGCCTGTTTGAACCGCATTTCCTGCATTACACATGTTTTCCCACCACTAGACACGTGATATTTTATTTACAGTGATAAATTTAAGTACTTACCTTGTTCAATTTATCATTTTAAATGGTTTCTGGGATGATAATTCATTAAATAAGCCCGACATACCTCATTAAATATTTTGCCATAGATGTGAAACCAAGGCTGTAAACAGCCCCTGAAGTCCCTCCCATCTTAGTTTCAGCTATTTCAGATAAAGTTAGTAAAACCTTCGCGGGGCATTTATAATTGATAGTTGGTATTGCCTCCTGAATACCTGAAATTTGTTTATAAATATATTGTGACTACAGACATATAATAAAAAATTAAAACCCTTATAAGACATAATTATGTAGTTAAAAATTTAAATTTAAACCCTAATGGTGCATAGGGGACTGCATCATACATACGCAGTGTTATCTTGATCGTTAACACACGAAGGAAAGGTGATCAGCCCTCCAATTCAGGTACCAGTCCAGAGTAATATTGAATTAATATTGGAGTGAAAAAATCACTTATATTTATTTGACCCCCCCCCGCCTAAATCCAACCTGAGACCTCCAAAACGGTAGCCGAGCATGCTAACCATTACACTACGAAGGCCGACAAAATTAATTTAATTTAATTATAAATATATAATATTATTTATAACTCAAAATTTTCAAATTGTTAAGACAGTAAATAGTTTAGAGCGGTGCCGGACAGATGTGAGCTAACGATACTTTTAGTTTATTCGACCTCGCAAAAGTTCTTGCAAAATAAAATATTTCAATTTCGCTTGGTGTCCTTCCCTTAAATTTCGCGTAGGGTTTTTATCTAGTCACTTTCCCAACAAAAGTATTTGCTTTGATTTTTATTTAATACAGTGAACGTAACTTCAATTTTCTAAATGGAGTCGATGCGTATGGCGCAGTTACTCCTAAGTGTTAACTCGTGTCCCATCAGGAACTATTAAATGTAGAATCAGTGTGAAAAAAAACCTCGCTGTCTACCAACAGTTTACCTTCAGCAAAGTTTTTCAGTGTTGACCCGCAATCTCCGTCTCCGCAGCCTCTGTCCAGTTCGTTTATTTTCGATTCATTTTCTATAATTGTCTGGCTAGCACTCTCGAGGCATTCTTTAAACAGGATCTGTTCTTTAGCCGTTAGGGTAAGTGATGATTTTTCCTAGCCAGAAAAATCATTAATATTACATTATGTAGTCAAGCAAATATAATAAAACACCGTAACTATTGTATAATGGTAGGGACTGACCGAAGCAGTCCGTCGTAACATCCCTCGTGGCGAGCGCTCCGACTGGATGGAGCGCTCGGCTGTCTGTACTGACTATACGAATGCTCGCATCGTAACGTGTTACGTTATGACAAAATGGCTCCGGTTGGCCCCCACCATTAAATAATAATATAACATAAATAAACACCATTACCAATTTGAATGGAAAATTGAAAAGTGATGCAACCAATTTTTATTTCTAATCGGGATCGATTCCAACTAATTGCAAAACTAATTCAAGAAATGTTTATTTTCAATTGGTCTGGGTGTTTGAGATGTATTTTTTGCATCTACCTTTCCCTTACCTTAACCTGCCGACAAGCCTCTAAAATAGAGGTTCTGGGAGTTATTATTTTACACAAAAAAACACACAAAATGTTCAATGAATATTCAATGAACATTTTATCATTTGATTTTCAGAAGATTCAAATTATAAAAGAATAATATATCAGTAAATAGAAAATATCATAAACGAGAGCTTAACTTAGACACATTCGCTTTAGTACTTATTTATTTTGTCTCCGTTTTTTCTACATGTAAATAACTTGAGAGTTGGCGTTACTGCGGTCATGTCATCGAGGTTTGGTCATGATCACATCATTTTGCTGTTGTGACAGTGTAAACGTGGGTGCTTAGTAATAAGGAGTAAACAGCTAGGCTCTTATGAAGACTAATTTTTAAGTTTTTAGTACCTACCTTGAACGATATCGCTATATGGCAAAAAGACCGTTAAGGTATTAGCTGAATTAGTTAAATGAAATAAATATATATACCACTTTGAGATATTAAAATTATAGTCGAGAAACAAATCATTTACTTTTTTTGGTTGGGTATTGTAATTAAACCTTTCTAGGTTGATTTTCTGTTTTGGCACAGAGTTGTGGGTTCCTATCCAGCAAGGAGCATCTGTCTCCATATCCAACATCTTGAGCCATTCTTCCTCGAAGGCTGCAGGCAATCTGAGAAGGGATATTTGAAATCCGGACATATCTAATGATGTCATTAACATTCCAGCGAACATTCTCTTCACGCTTATCCCAACATTACCTAGAAAGCATAAAACGTTATTTGGTTTGTTCATATATGAGAGATAAAATTGTATCTAACCAATAATACTTTGGTAAGTAAAGCAATGTCAATAATAGTGTCAATAGTTATACATCTCTGTGTCACTGATGCAAATCAATGAGCGTCAGTGACGTAACAGTCACATGAAGATAATTTTATTGGAGAAATATTTGTGTTTTTATTATTTACAAAAATACTTCGATTTCGTACTTTTTCTGTGAGCCTAAGCCGCTCATTATTAAAAATAGGTATCAAATTGTGGTAGAGTGGGTAATTGGGTAACCACAGGCCCACAACCCGACACGTTCACAAATCTGGATTATATCCAGTTACGTGTTATTTTTTACATTATTTTTGACATCTCAACATAGATGAAGGAAGAATATGAAAGTCTGGGTATTTACAGGGCATACGACTTCTATATTCTTCTCCATTTATGTTGACTTCCATATTTTCATATTCTTGCCCAGACTTTACCATATATTTCCCCACGTATATTGAGACAACCGTACTACTCAAATTTTCGGAACTCCTAGATATATTGATCAATCTCATGATAGTCAGTGATGGGATTCAAAATTTTCAAGAACCGGTTCGCTTTTTAGGTACTACCCCTACAATTAAAAATTAAAAATTTTAGCGAATCAATGCAAACCAGCTGAATCACATCACTTTTTCACAACAGCCATCTTTGTTGGATTAAAAAAAAACTTTATTTAGCAGAGACTCTTCTAATGTCTAACCCAGTCAAACCCAGATTTGTGAAAAAATATTTGAACACACTTAATAGATATTAAAAAAAAATACTAATCTCGTTAGTTGGCAAAAGAAGGATGAAAGCAGACTGAATGCAGTTGAAATGCGATCCCTCAGACGAATGTGTGGCAAAACAATGTTTGATAGATGTTCAAATGATGAAATAAGGAAAGAATGCATGGCTGAGATAAGCATTATCGATAAAATGAACAAAGGTGTGTTGAGATGGTTTGGACATGTGGAACGTATGAGTGAGGAAAGAACGGTTAAACAAATTTATGAGGCGAATGTAGTAAGAAAAAGAAGCAGAGGAAGACCGAGGAAAACTTGGCACAATCAGGTATGTCAAATACTTGAAAGCGGCTGGGTCAGGAGTCGTAATAATCGTCAGGTATGTATGAGGAGATGCATGAATGTAGAAGAGGCGAAGAATGTTTGCAAAGACAGAGTGGTGTGGCGTTCGATTCTCTCTGCCTACCCCTGCGGGGAAGCGGCGAGATGGTTAAAAACTTACAAAGCTGCGTATGCACTTCCTTGCAGATTATATTTTGCTCCAGTTGTGACGTAGATCCCAAGTTATTTATCAGTACGACCATCGATTCCCGATATCCAGACAGGTTGAGATGTGTTAGAAGTTTACTAAGCACAATTTCCACCGCTCCTTTCGCTGTCGTCATTTCCAATTTTCCGAGACCCGCTTCTCCGTGGACTCCGGTCCCGAGTTCCATCTCGCCATGAGCCACGTGAAATAATGGAGACTGTCCTTAAATTGAAATCGCCCAAAACGGCACAATATTATTTCATTATTAATTATTAATTTGTAAGGCAATGAAGAGATTGGAACTGTACAGACTCCCACACATTGCACTGTACGACCAACTCCAAGGTAGACGACTCGCGGGCAGACCACCAAAGAGATGGATCAGCAGCAGTTAATCGACATTGCAGGAGGCTAATCCTCTTAAAAACAGGCCACAAGGCCTTCACCAAACAGAAGAAGAAGAAGATGCATTACTTTTGATTGTTTATCATTCATCATCCATTATATATATATTTATACAACTTATTTTGATAAAAGGTGTTTTTTTTAGAGGTTTGGATTTTAAACTGGCAACACTGTTTTACAGACTGTCAATTTGGCAGTTGACAGTTGATTTGTAGTCAGTACGTTTCGCCATTTTACCATGAATACACTGAATGACCATTATGCGCGTCGTAGGTTCGGTGAATGGGACAAAAACAATATTCAGCTTGTTCCTTTTTTTAAATGCAAAATTTTGTTACCGATGAGGCAAATTTTTGGTTAAATGGCTATGTATGTAGAGAAAACCGAGAGGCCTTTATCGAGACGCCCTTACATCCATTAAAAGTCACTATTTGGTGTGCTTTATGGGTAGGATAGACGATGCCGGCCTGCTTACTGATTACTGTCTTCTTCGGCATGATTACTGTCTTCTTCGTACCTCAGTTGAATGGCATTGATGTGACAGAGCTGTGGTTTTAACAAGATGGCGCAACATGCCACACAGTGGGTGCCACCATCAATTTATTGCGGGAAATTTGAATTTGTATACCTCAAAAAAAACACCCTTTATAATATCTATTGGTTAGGTTAGATTGGTTAGTGCTAAAATGATGTAGCAAGAAAGTCAAGGGTCAGTTTATCAGGCTATAAAATTTAATGTTCGATATGGAAATTGCAATCGTTCTTTTTTATTTACGGTAAGGTAATGGTGTTTATAAGTGTGATAATTAATTAAATTTTGTGTCAGAAGAACAATTTTGACATTCTTGTTACTTTTTTTCGATCGCCTCCATGCACACAAGGCTCTCCAAATCCTAGAAAAAGGTAATAGGTACAGTAAAACTTCGATATAACGGACCTCTTTTTAACGGACTTCGGATGTAACGGATGAAAAATCCGGTAACTAAATATTATAATCATTTTCGTAATTATAAAAAAAAACGGCAAACTACAAAATTACAAACAAAATTTGATTCCTTTTTTAAAGCAAGCGCATCGATATCAAACCACAACGTCACATCATGACGATTGTCCGAAGACAATAAATAGAATTTAGTTTGTGTTTTTTGTTTGTTTCTATATCTAAATACAGTGTTCATATTTAAAAAAAGGTTTTTTGATTTATTTTAATATTTTTTTTATATAATGGACTTTGTGCTTTAACGGACGCCCCCTCTCCCCAATTCGTCTGTTATGTCAAGGTTTTACTGTAATATGAAAATAGGTAGGAATAGTAAAAAAAATATTGGATAGGAAAACATTGAAGGAATTAACATTTTAAATGAATTGAAAAGTTGAATCCCCTGTTTTAATTAGCTTAAGGGAGATATGGTGGACATTTTGCTGTCCGCAGAGCAACGTATAGGTAGGTACTTATAGATACATATTTTATTGCCAACATACAATCGATTCAGGCATGCTGCATCGTGTCCACAAAGTCCATCACAAAGTAGACACCTGTAATAATATTGGTTATATATAAATTGGTTGAATATAAATAAATACCTGGCAAGGAACACGCGTTTAGGGTTATCCCCAAAGTTGATATATTTTTTTGAACTTCCTCTAGCGTATTCAAGATGTATGTCATATTTTTTCCCATTGCTGCTAAAGCTCCGCAAATCTGTTAAAAATATTTTGTGAATTTTAATTATCAAATGGTTTTTTTCCGTATATCCCATATTATTTCTTGAAAACATTCCTATATAGATATTAAATAAATTCATACCTTGTAAGTAAGTATTAAACCGCACATTCCTCTTCTCCCAGTTATAGATTTTTGTCCCGAAGCACAGTCGTCACCAAAAACAAACGTGTCCACCTTAAATCACATATCAAACAACAATAATTTATGAAAATACCAAATTTAATACATTTCATTGTTATTTGCAGGGATGCAACCAGGTTATTTAAGGACTCTGGGTAACAAAGAAAAAATAATACATTTTTTTAAATGTTAAATGGGTAATACACATCGCTCACTCCTTTCAACGACGTCATATATCAAAAATCGACAATTTTCAGTTGTGCATAAGCAGCATATTTTTAACTTAATATTTACCCGTTACAGGGCAGAAAGTGTTTTTTCATTTTTAAGAAAAGGTATTGTTTAATTATTTTTTTAAGTATACTAAATATTTTTCAAATGGAGAAAAAAACCTTCAGGTTTTACCTGTTGCACACTAAAAAGTTCAATAAGTGGCTTGATATTTATTTTTAATACATTTCATTGTATTCTTAAACTTTAAAAACGATCTCCTGAAAAATCAAGTTTTTTGATATATGACGTTGTTGAAAGGAGTGGGGAATATATTATATTAAAAGAATTTAAAAATAATCATAATAATACCCTTATCCGCACCCCAATGGTGCATAGGGCACTGCGTCATATAAACGCAATGTTATCTTGATCGTTTACACATGAAGGAAAGGTGATCAGCCCTCCGCTTCAGGTACCAGTCCAGGGTAATATTGAATAAATATGACAGTGAAAAAAATTACTAATATTTATTTTACCCCCCTTGGGAATCGAACCCGGGACCTCCAGAACGGTAGCCGAGCATGCTGACCATTACACTACGGAGGCGGAAAAGAATATACCTACATAGAAATTAAGTAGTAGGTACTTACATTGATATTTTCAGCTTTTGCTTGCTCTGTTGCCATTCCAAAGTTTAGACAGTCACCAGTATAGTTCGGGATTATGATGACTACCCCGCCTATATAGTTCATAATATAATTAGGAACTGGATAAAATATTCACAAAAATCAAACTGGTATTTCAGAATCAAAATTATTACATTTTTACGGGAAATCTCAGTGAGGGCACATTATAGAAATTATGTGTATGATGAAATAAATATGTGGTGTTTTATTGTTGGATCCATGCAACGCAGTTAAGATAAAATACGACATCGAGTATACAAATAATTAACTGACTGAACATGTTTTTAATTTAAGTTTTACTTGGTAAATACCACTATTTCTTCAAATCTATTGTAACACATATTTCAATGCATTCTGCATCATTTTCAAACACCGTTTGTGTTTGAAAAAACGGTATTTAAAAATGATTCGGAATGCATTGAAACACGTGTCACAATAGACTTTAATAAATATTGGCATTTACCAAATGAAACTTAAATTAAAAGTGGACAGATATTAATTACCACAAACTGACTGCCGAGTGAATTAATTAAATAATTGACCACGAATAATGTCTAATGATTTTGATTATAATTATCACATAAATCAATAAAGGGTTCTAATGATTCGATTAAAAATATGTAAAATCTGCCTACCTTTGTAGAAATGAGAAAGGTGCCTTATGGCGTACAGAATGTGGGTTTTAGGAGGAGACGCAAATATGTTTCCGGCTACTGCACCTGCGAGCATCCCCTTCCCGACATACCCTAAAAATATATATTTTTGTATTATTAAAAAATACCTTATTTTCTTACTTTTCACTACAAACACCGACACCATATGTCCGCTACCAAAGTGAAAAGTGGTGCGTTTGAGTACCGTGCTGGAGGTTCCGTTTTTGATTCCAAAAGATTTTTATTATAGTACTTATTGCGGATGGATATCGTACTTGAGCAACAAACCAGTAAAAAAAAAACACAACTATGATACCCGTTTCGCCCACAACGAAGGGTTGATGGTCCCGAAAGTAAACGATAAATATGGGATAAGTAGAATAATTTCTTCAATACACAGTTTCTTCCATATTTAATTTGTTGCCGGCGGAGTTAAGAAAGATATTAATTTTGGTTGCCTTTGGGTAAATAAAGGAATGGGTAAATGATGATAAAGAGTTAATATTGTAAAAATTGAAAAACAGTTTTTTCCTTTTTCGTGTGTATATGATGTTAAAATACATAAAAAATAATAAATAAAATAAGACAAGACATAAGGTGACTTGGCTGCTCTCCAAAAAAATGTATAAGACTTTATGAATTAATGTTTAACAAATAAATGAAATGGAAAAAAATATATTATCCTGAAAAGATATATTACCTGAAACGCAAGATTGATTGATATACCGTCCAATAATAAATGATCCAGTTAATGTTAGGTGGCGATAAGGGTAAAAAAAAGAAGATATCTAGTCGAAGAATATGGACTTTGAAAATGCTTCTAAATATTTTTCTATCCATTTGTCGACCAAATAAACACTTTTTGTCGACACTTTTAAAAATGAATAATAGTTACCCGTACTAAAAGGCTCGTGTCCAGACCCTCCTCCGGATAAGATGGCTACAGCATCTACCATATTTACCTGTAACATTATGATCATGATGTACCAATAATTTACAACTTTTATTTTGTAACTTGCATGAAAATACCTGATCTTTATGCACTTTGCATAGCGGAATTCAAACAGAAACTGACATAAGAGAAAAATATATATGATATAAGAAGAGATATGGTATAAGAGATAAATGACATAAGAGAAAAAAATATACCATGAACTATTTTTAATTCTGATATTGACTAAAAATTATCTTATTATTTGTGTATAAATACATATAAACATGTAATGTAATCGTATTCATTATTAATAAGTTAATATACATACATATATCCACTTTCACTGCATAATTATCAAAACTTTTTTTAAATATCTTGGACTAAAATATAAAAATATAAAATATACCACTATTACAGTTTCCACATATGGGGTCCATGCAAACAATAATATGACTGTATTATAAAAACTTGACATGATACAAGGTTGTCATCATATAGACTTTGAACAAGAACGATTAGCTAAGTCATCAAAATTCCAGTTACAAAATCAATCAATTTCAATAGCAAACTGGTAGACAGTACACAATGGAGTCCTGGTTCCAACAATAATGTATGGAAGTGAAGCATAGAGTAGGCAAAAGAAGGATGAAAGCAGACTGAATGCAGTCGAAATGCGATGCCTCAGACGAATGTGCAACTAAACAATTTTTGATAGGTGTTCGAATGTTGAAATAAGAAAAGAATGCAAAGCTGAGATAAGCATTATCGATAAAATTAAGAAAGGTGTGAAGAGATGGTTTGGACATGTGGAACGAATGAGTAAGGAAAGAATTAGAAAACAAATTTATGAGGCAAATGTAGTTGGAAAAAGGCCGAGAAAAACTTGGCGTGTTCTGGTATGTGTAATACTTGAAAGTATTAGACATACCTGTAACATTCGCCTAATAATTTTTTTTCCTTATCTTTCCACACTCATTCGTTTCACATGTCCAAACCATCATAACACACCTTTCTTAATTGTATCCATAATCCCTATCTCAGCTTTGCATTTTCTTATTTCAACATTCGAACACCTTTCATACATACATTGTTTTGTCGCACATTCGTCTAAGGGATCGCATTTTGACTGCATTCAGTCTACTTTCATCCTTAAAACCTCTATACGAAAACCGAGAAAAACTTGGCATGATCAGGTATGTCAAATACTCAAATACAAAGATGGGTGAATGTGGTGAAGAAGCGAATGTTTGCAAAGACTGAGTGGTGTAGCGTTGTATTCTTTCAGCCTACCCCTGCGGGGAAGCGGAGTGACGGTTAGTACTTGCCTCCATTCTGCTGATGAAGCGACAGTCCGGGTACAGCACGAGTCCCGGGTTCAGGAGGCTGAATCCCTCTAGAGCGTCATCAGTACAACGCTCTGCCTCATTATACAGCTTCTTTCCAATATTGCTCATTTTCAAACAACTTGTTGGAATACTTAAAAACAATATTTTTGGAAAAAATACTTTTAAAAAAAAAGTTGATTTTTATTTTAAAAAATTATGTGGGGAATTTGGGTAGATGGGAAAGTATGATTTAAAAAAAGAAGCTCAAAGAATTTTCCATATGTATAGATTTGGCGTTTAATTTGTAGTAACTCCATTTTAAGTTATTTATTGAATGTTAAAAAATCAAACACTGACTTTTTGTGTGTACTAAATTGTATTTTATTGTTAAAAAACACATAAATTTGTGACAATTGTTTCACCAGTTATTTCGCATTGTTATGGCATTTTTAATGTCATTAGTTTTAAAATGCCATAAAAAGGCGAAACAATTGTCATCAAATTGTTTTTTATGTGTTTTTTTAACAATAAAATACAATTAGGCTAAAAAATCAGTGTTTCATTTTAATATTTAATACATAAATTTTCCAGTTGTTTTTCGCCTTGTTGTGGCATTATCAAACTTACCTCATTCGTTTGAAAATGCGATACAAGGGGAAACAATTGTCACAAAATCTATTTTTATGTGTTTTTTAACAATGAAATACAATTTAGATTTTAAAAAATGTATTTGATCTAAACATTTAATATATAAATTTTCCATATTGTTATCATTCCCTCGCTTTTTGAACATATTAACACACTCGTATTTTTACGTTTATTGGAAAAAACGAAAATGTTATCCTTTTTTTTAATTTGTATAAATTGTGGCGTAGTTACAGAGATACTTTTTTCTTTATAATTTGCTTTTCATTTAATAAAATTAAATATTTTTATTTTTAATTTAACCTTATATATTTACTTTTCATATACATGATAAATATTATGTTATTTTCATATTCATTATGTATTTTACGCACGTATTTCCCGTCTTTTAAAATTGCGTAAAAAAAGAGTCGTAAATACATTAAGATTAAAATGTTTAAATGTCTGCGATAATCGTCATGGATCGATGATAAAATTATTTAGGGATATCAAATATAAAAATTTGTAGGTACGTATCGAGAGTTATTTATGATGTTTTAGTCATTGCAATTTTAATAACTCGTTCCAACTCTTTTTACAGCAATATAATGTGTATAGACAAGTATGTGTATAGACAATATATGTTGTTTTTTATTTTATATACAGCATTCTGCCACAACGGAAGAAGACAAAAGTGCAATGGCTGCAGGAAAAACACATTTTGGTTAATTTTGCAACAACTTGCGATTGGCAAAACTTACTTTTAAAATAAACGATTAATCACTTAAAACTAAGACTGAATAGAGAGGGGTATATCTTCTTAATTTGGTTTATTAGCTTGTTAACTAGAACTAATAGATTCATATTTTGTATATTAAAAGCATCGTTAACTTTGTGGTATGGTAATATAACACTTTTCTTATCATTCATTGTTCACTTTGTGTAATACCACAAAAAATGTGAGACCGTAGCAATATCATTTTAATCTATATTTGACCTGATGATGAAATGATTATTCCGAATCCAGTAGTTAAGAAGTAGTGCTTTTTAAAGTAAAAAAAAATACTACTCCAAAGTAGGGCTGTGAAGTCGAAAAAAACACGACTCCGACTCCGATTCCTATATTTACCAACAACAGTACTTCTACTCCACGATTCCACAACGACACGTTGTTTCCTACTTTTACAAATAGCCATTTATTGTTACTACAAATGAAACTTGTGATCCTTGCTATTACAAAAATTAATAAAGAAAATTGTTTATGTAACGCAATGATATCAACACATGGACGAGACCAATGCAGAACGATGACTGGCAAAAAATTGCACTCTATATAATAATTTTAAAATAAGTGTGATTAATTTTAATGAAAACGTAGTCGGAGTCGCTTGTTTTTTACGACTCCAACTCCGACTCCAACTCCGGCCCAAACACCACGACTCCGTGACTCCAACTCCAACTCCGACTCTGACTCCACAGCCCTGCTTCAAAGTGAACGATGAATGATAAGGAGAGTGTTAATATATTCATCGCTCTATTGTTTTCATCGTTTAATTTCGGATAACATTACCCCAATTTGGTTGCAGGTGAAAATTAGAATATACTTCTTATATTAACAGATTTTACTCCTTATCATCAACAATACATTATTCTATCCCGTATCCGCGTCCAATCGTGCAAATCATATCGAAGTATGTAGGTACCTTGTAATTTTAAATGAAAATCAAGGTAAATTAAAACCACCGGATAATTAATTGAGTCACATAAAATCAATGCAAGATAACATACATATTTACGTATGATTTTAAAAACACGTAAACACACTATTACAAATATATAATATTTACTTTATATTTTTTTAATATGGAGTTTTTGATTTTGATTTATTTTTAATAAACATTATTATTTATTATTTATTATAAACACAGCACATAGAATATTAACATGTAGACTGTCACTGGTAATAAACTAAAAATACTTCAATAAACGTAACAGCAGTATTACGCGTAACCGATTACACTTTGTTATATATGTACATGGTGGCTTTAAATTTTCTCACTAAATATCGTTTTATACATTTATTATTAAATCATTTGTGAATATTTTAACGCAGTTTCCATAATTTTCATGACGCTCTGGAACCCCCTTCCCTTGCTGAAATACGGTCATCTTTTCTGTGAGGAACTGATTTTGAAAAATTAAACGTAAGAATTTTTGCAACGTAAGTATTAAAAATCTGATATACATATGTGTTGAGTCTTCTCTTCTTCTTCGCCTTCACACTCAAAATGTTGTAAATAAATATTTTCCTTTTAAATAGTAGTTGAGATGAACATTCGCAAACTTTGAATATTGCAAAAATAAGTGATACTTTTCTCACAATATTTTGAGTGTGTCCAAATCATTGTTCACAAATTCCTAACTTACTCAACTCAACAATAGATGGTGCCGAATAAGTTGCATGTGAAAGAAGATGTCAATTGAAGCATAAATATAATTTTCGAATTTTATGTAGTGTGTTTGTCAATGATGAGTTCAGCGTAAAATATTACATGTGTATAAAGTGATCACTTGAACCAGCCTTTCATTACTAGGTATACACCCAGACTTCTATATTCCTCTTCATCTTTATTAAGATATCAAGATAGTTTTCTCATTGGCAAAAAATACAAGTTTTGAAACATTCTGTATATTGGTGTCATTTCAAATCACCAGAGTTATCTCTAGAGTTCACATATTGACCTTTGAAATATAAATATTTTGTTAATAGTTCACTCAATTATTTATTTATTTTTGCGGGTCCTTTGTATGTGTCCACACACAAAGTTTTATATTTAATCTGCATATTTTTTAACCAAACAATATTATAGTGTTATTATTGCCATATGAAATCGAATAAGTTCGGTCAATTAAAAATGTAAATTACCGTACTAAAACACTGCATATTAAAAAAGAAAATTAGTTTTTATTCTTGTAACTTAATGTTTTCTTATAAAGTATGCACACACTATGTACCTACCTTGTTCTAACATATCATACATTTGTATTTTATTTATTTATTTAAACATATTACATACATAAGTCACATATATAATATTCCCGACGAGTAATTTCCATCACTCATTTTGGGACATGGGATTAAGGTTAACAAGACTCCAAAACAAATAAGAAAATACAGTGCAAAATGTAAAATATAAAGCAATAAAATGCACATTAAATAGGCATATATAAAAAACATGCAGGTAAGAAGCATTTTACAATACAAATTAATCAATTATAGAAAAGTAGATGTAAAAAAAAACGTTGCGGTAATTTTATTATTTATTTATATTATACAAAGTGAAAAAAATCATCTATTAATATTTATCTACAACAAAATAAATAATGTATAAAAAAAAAATTTTTCCTTAAAAATATACATTTTCTCACGTGTACCCATTTACGAAGAAAATTTCTACATTTAAATATATTATTATTAGATTAAAACCAATATTTTTAGCTTTTCCACTTTGTTTTTATTTGACCAGCGACCGGGTTTCGTCGTTACCGACATCATCAGACTGGTCAGATAATGTCGGTAATGACGAAACCCGGTCGCTGGTCAAATAAAAATAAAGTGGAAAAGCTAAAAATATTGGTTTTAATCTAATAATATATTAAAAATGCAATTCCATCACGAAGTGTCAGTGGATAATAAACATCTATTAAAATTTCTACATATAATAAAAGTACCTACCCATATAGGTTAAAGTTTTTGTAAAAATATATTTGAAAATATAATAAGAACCGCGTTATTCTGTTAGAATGATTTGTTATAAAAATAATTATAGAACTAGCGTGTACCTAAATAGTTTGTACAATTTGGCTTTAAACATCCTAATATTATAATATAAATTATTGACTAATTAACTAAAATATAATTGTATATTTCTTAAATCGAGGGATTATTATGTCTCATCAGCTTTGTTTAGGTTTGTACAAGTACAGATATGCAACTACAAGTCCCCTAACCATTACTGCTATTCTCCATTTCCTCCATTTATTTTCCCATAAAGTGGTAAATTCTTTCACCCTTTGCTACTTCCCTTACATCATTGGTCAAATATATTCTATTCTACTTATTCATAGATCGGGATTAAGAGGGCAAGACTGATCACCTCGCCTTCACGTTAACAATTAACAATCAAGTTGACGTCATGTCGATCCGACCATATGGATGCGGTAGGGTCAAAGATCAAAAAAATATCTAAAATAGTTGTTAAAACAAAATCCTTAAAATAGTCTAATAATGTTCACAGATATTTGGTAGTGGCAAACTGTGCTTCTTACTCTACAGTTTATCTTTAAAAAACATCCTTAATCTCATTTACACACATACATCATTTGCTAAATTCACAAAAAACTAATGTTATTAAATGAAGTTGATTTCATTGATTGATTCGGCAGTCACTTAGTGGTAAAATCTATTTTTTAATTTAAGTTTTACTTAGTAAATAACACTGTTTTTTGAAATCTATTGTGACACACATTTCGATGCATTCCGCATCATTTTCACATACAGAGTCTTCATAAATGAAGTTTGTCAACTTTTAGTAAGCGTTAGAACAAGTAAAAATTACCAAACAATATTTTCTTTAGTTAATTTGGCTGTCAATTTGTGGAAATATCTATCCATATTTATTATTGTTTTACTCGGTAAATACGTTTTCTTAAAATTAATTATGACACGTGTTTCGATGTATTCCGCATCATTTTCAAACACCGTTTTTTATCAGTGGGAACATAGACAACAGTAGGAAGGCTTTAGTCATTGTCATATTGTTATTTAGGGATTTTTAATTTTTAAAAATAAACAAATAAACAGCTTCCACCCCCTCTTCATTCCCCAACGACCCAAGGACACAACTCTAATTTTTACTTAGTTTCACATACGGTGTTTGAAAATGATGCGGAATGCATCGAAACGCGTGTCACAATAGATTTTAAAATAGCAAGATAGCAAAACTTAAATTAACATAATTTTTCCTAGAAGTGGTAAATCTGAAGTATTATTAAAATCCTATGGTGATTTATTAAAACAATAATAAACATTCTAAAATAATGATAATGTTTTAATGTCCTGCTACCAAATACTAAAGTAAATATTTGGTGATAAATAAAATATTGATTTATTAGTATTTATTCCGTATTCAAGCTCTTGAATATTGGTTTATTGGTGTTAATTTAAATTTCGAACACTAGATTATTGGTATAACTGAACTCATGAATCCATAAATTGATCTCAAAAAATTTATTTATTAAAACATTTCTTTCAAAATTGGAACACTCATTCGCAAGCTTATGTTCTATGTACCTAGTACATACACCTTAGCACCTCGTTGTCAGATGAGTGGTCATTAAAAACATTCATCTAAACATTCAAGACTTTTCAATTAATAATTTAACAGTTATACAAGTAAGGTGTACAAAAATATAAAATATTAGTATTTACTCATATTTATTATATATTCTCTATATATTTATATGTATTTACTATATATTTTCACTTACTAGTGTTTTTACTCGGCAAAACCCGTAATTGTTTTATTATTTGAGAGAAACAGAAAATCAGAGAGAGTCTAACATCAAATATATTATGAATTCCGCACAATATAAGCTGAGCAACTTTTTCTGTTGGACCTTTCGTTAAAAAAGGGTAGTTTTCAGGCCTAACAAAAGTATTGTAAGTCTTTCGGGCTGATAAACCTACCTTAATAAGGTTTTCAAGAGGATTGGAACTTTTCAAGGTTTTCATTTCAATAACATTTATGATTATTAGAATTTTTCGCTTTTTTCTTAATTTTTGCAAGGTTTTTGAACTTAATACTTTAACAATATTAATAAGCTTTTTTTATTAAATTAAAATAAATACATTTGACCCCTGCCTTATTACAATTTTAATATTTATCTAGTTGTGAAGATGAACCTTTATTTCTGGGAAGTTTAACCTCCAAGTTGGCAACACTGCTCACCAACAAGTGTTGCTTAAATAAGTTCCCACTGTTCTTTCCGCCAATTTTCAAATTGTTCCTCTAGCTCAACGTGCCCCGGTCAGAGTTTGGTGATCTCCTCCATGGGCAGGTACGCTTGTCCCGCGAGCGCGCGCCGGATCACGCCCTTGTAGGCCAGGAACGTGTAGTCGGGGAACAGACACGCTATGATCACCAGGAACGTGACCAGCCAGAAAGTCAGCGCCGCCAGCAGACGGTTGTATGTCCCCAGCACGTCGCCGTCATATATTCTGCATCAAAAGATACACATTCGTTAATAATCTGAAACAGCACGTGTGGAATTAATAATAAAATATTAAAGTGTACAAACATTTAACCCACATTAATGTGGAAACTTATATTTTTTTAATAAGTACATAAATACACGAATGGATTATTCTCATGACGTTATTATTGGATAATAAATTAATATGAAAATCACAAGAGTATCGGTAACATTTTTATTGAAATCTATGGAGAAGTAAGGGGGATATAAAGGTTTAAACCAGTGCTCCGCAAACTTTTTGTTTTCAAGGTACACCTACCAAATTAAAAAAATTTCAGAGGTACATATTTATCATATTTTGGTAACATATTTAACATATTATGTTTAATGCGAAAAGTGAGCCTACTTAACTGAGCACAGGCAATAAAAATTTGGAGCAATTGTGTTATTTTCACAAAACTAGACTTTTTTCCTAAGCACACCAAATAATCACCACGGTACACCAGTGTGCCGCGGCACACTTTTTGTAGAACAATGGTTCAAACTTTAGACATTTGAATAAAACGAGAAACGGACACCGCTATACGTCATCAAATTTTACGTCACCGGGTGTGCTATGTGGCGTGGTCCTTTTTTATGTATCTGCTTTATAAAGCTGTAATAGTAGTAGTGTGGATTCGTTTCTGTGATGTCATTCGTCAACTTACGAAAAAAACGTTTTATCGAAGGCGAATTTTGCAAAAGAAAATGTTGAATAAAAATATTGAGTATCGGCTGTTACAAAACGAGTCATACACAATCCTTTATAGGTTGAGTATATTACATTAGATATTCCTCCCGAGTGATGATACCCATGAATGTATCCCCGAAAGTATAAAGTTACTCCACCCGGAGAAGAAAACTAAGTGACGAATGGAAAAGGAAGAGAATATCACAATCGCAGCAACTTCCTAAAAACCAAATGAACGACCGCCCTCAGTCCCTTGTTTTTCTAATTCTAACATAGTGCAAATATAAATGGATAGAAAGAAGGGAAAGAGACCTATATTCAGCAGTGGAGGTAAGAGGAAAGAAAAAAAGAGAGAAAAGAAGAGAAAAGCATATTTTTAAAAAA
The DNA here is from genome assembly GCF_059751285.1 of Brachycentrus maculatus. Taxonomy (NCBI): domain Eukaryota; kingdom Metazoa; phylum Arthropoda; class Insecta; order Trichoptera; family Brachycentridae; genus Brachycentrus; species Brachycentrus maculatus. The sequence goes on along the minus strand of NW_028281009.1, from coordinate 1,471,549 downwards.
TGTCTCACATGTAAACGTAAGAGTAGAGAGAGCAAAATCCAATCAATACAAGAATGGAGAGCAAGGTGCTGATGAGGAAGGCATACGTCTGGTAGCGCGCCAATAGGACTAGCTTTATATTCACTAAACAGCACAGGCAGTGAAACAGGCAAACTCCGAAGCACCTGCAATAATATTCGTATTTTAAAATACACCATTTGCACAAAACAATTTGTTTTTAAATAAAGGATGTTTCAGATTGTTTTTCGTTTTTGAAACTTAAAAATAAAACACCGAAATTTGTTCAAACTTGTTATAATTATCATTAAATTAAAGAGCAGGTTTTAATTTTTTTTATCAAAAATAACCGTTTGTATGTGCGGACTACAAACTTAAAAATACTTCTCTCTTTTTCTGCACTCGTTTTTAAAACTTAAAAATAAAATACCAGAATTCGTTCAAACTTGTTATAATTACTGTTAAATTAAAGAGCAGGTATTAATTTTTTTTATCAAAAATAACCATCTACTTCTACACACTCATTTGGCCCGGCACTAAATTTTTCAATTACTCGCTGTAGCATCGCTCTTGGAATAGCGATATATGATATATCGCGGAATAGTGAGAATAACTACAGCTCTTCAAAACAATAAGTGAGTAATTGAAAATTTTAGTGTGAAGAAGTAGATGCACTTACAAGCGGTTGTTTTTGGTAAATAAAAATTTAAAACCTACTCTTTAATTTAACAGTAATTTGAATGAATTCTGGTATTTTATTTTTAAGTTTTAAAACGAAAAACAATCTGAAACACCTTTAATATCTCTCAAAAATACAAACCACATTCCCGCTGGCTTTCCATCTGCTGAAATTACCGGGTTGATGAACCACATCGCGTACAAGAAGTAGAAAATAACGACAGAATGGTAAGTACCCATGAAGCACCATGCAAAGAAGTTCTTCCAACATAGCACTTTATGGGTCACCTGCTTCTTGTAGAGCAGCGGATCCCTGAAATGAATTATGGCGGGTGTAACAACAGCCAGGCAAACCGAGACTCGTGTATTGATGAGTATTAAAGAGAAGGCCAAACCTCATCAGCATTGTTTGTGGGTGACATTGTTCTGTCAGCGACAGAACGAGTATAGGAACAGAAGTGAATAATAAGTTGTAGAATGTTAGAAACATGGAGTCAAAGATAGACTGTGTGGAAAAGCTGGAGTGTATTTGGAAGAATATCTGAAACATGCATTAACTCTTTAGCAAATGAAAAAATGATAACATAACAATATTGGTAAAATGTAAAGAAACTGTTCAAACTCACCATTATATTAGCAAAAATGAGATTTTTGTAGAAAAAATAATTGACTAGTGTTCCAAGTCTCTGGTAATACCAATGACCATGGACTAATAAAACTCTCTTCAGCATCATAAATTTGGTAAATGCGAAATCGGCACATCTAAAAACAATATTCAATGATGAATACTTAACAAATACATGTACATACAGGTATATTAATATAATACTATTTACCTAGCAGCTTGCCTTCCTTCTCTGCCAAATATTCCAAAACCAACATGTGCTTCTTGTATCATGGAAATATCATTTGCTCCATCGCCAATAGCTGCCGTTATAGGTCTTCCTGGGCTTTTCTTTATTAATCTTACTATCTAATAATAAAATACGGTGTATAATGTCAATTTTCTCGAGCAACAAAAAAGCATTATAAAAATCACTGTTATAACATTTACATACTTGTGCTTTTTGGAGTGGTGAAAGCCGACAGCAAATAATCGATTCACACGAGAGTGATATTTTAACAAATTTTTCTTCTCTGAGTGCATTACCGAGAATTAGAGACAGACTTTGTCCATCTAAAACGAGTGTCAGGTGTTGTTCAGTTGCCGAGTTAGCATTTTTCATACATTGGTCCAATTGGGCTTGAAGACTCTCTTCTGTCTGAATTTCTGCTAAAAATATTTTTTCCGACTTTGGAGGAATGTGGCCACATGATTGCGCAACATTTATGGCGGTTTCAATCTATAAAAAAGTAATAAATTGAAGCAGTCTTGTTTGAAGCGGTAATTATATTTGTATGACTGGCTGAGAACCAACCTTGTCACCTGTCAGTACCCAAATCTTGATTCCTGCTTGCCTTAGGGATTCAAGTGTCTCTACCACGTTATCTTGAAGTCTGTCTTCTACTCCAGTAGCCCCGAGGAGTGTAAGTCCTTCTTCCATGCTACGCTTCCCTATTCCACTAACACGTCCATGAATATCCAAGTTTATTCTTGTCAACTCTGCAAACCATGTCTAATGTTATGTCCTAATAAAAGACGTTTACAGAAGCTGTCTATGTGTTTTGTAGATTAGTAAATAATACCTTCATTCATCGCTCTATATTGTTCTTCAGTGAGTTCCTTGTACGCCACGGCCAGAGTCCTGAGACCTTGTTCGGCAAAGTATTGGACGTGCGCGTCTGTGCTGGCGATCAGCGGACTATCCACACACATGGGGAGAACTGCACTCTCTGCTCCTTTACAGAACAACCATATCTGAAACACGCGTGTCGGGCGGGACAACCCCCGACTGGAGATTGACTGCTGATTGTAAAATAAGATAATGGATTTGAATGATTATGAATATGGCTTATAAAATACATACCTTCCCGTTGCTGTCTCTTACTATCACAGACATTCTCCTTCTAGCAGAAGTAAACTCGAGTACTTGAAGTTTCTCATAGGTTACCATCTTTCCATCTTTCATCTTGAGGAATAGTTTGTTCGAGTCGTCACCGTAAAATATGATTCCTCTATTGGCTGCGGCTCTAACGAAAGCTATTTCATCAGAACTCATGGATTGATAGCGAGGTAATTCTTCATTTTCTATGTCAAAATTATTGTTTTTCTTTGCGTTGCCGTTTTGAAGTGAGTTAGTTTCTTCGACTTGGACGGTGTGGCATAAAGCGAGCACGGTAAAGAAAAATTTCAAATCTGACTGAAAATAAGAATAACATTAGTATTTCCACATTATGCAGGTTGGTACATTAACGGCGTAACTGAACCAAAACTCACATTTAGGACCGACACCGCTTCGACAGTTTCCCTTCTCCTCCATTCGTCGTTCATTTCGTAAAGCCGTTTGTCTTTTTCTACATACATTTCTCCATTAACAGAACACATTTGGAAGTACATATCATTCTTCGTCAGCGTTCCAGTCTTATCAGAGAAGAGTATTTCAATTTGCCCCAACTCTTCGTTGAGGTCGGAACTGTTAGCTCTTGCTGTTTGATTTGTTTCCGAACACGTCAGTTCTTTATCCCAGTCTAAGTATAATGATCCTAGAAAATTAAATTTATTATTCAAAAATGTCATAAAAATGTTATATTTAATTTAATTAATAGTAATATTCATAGGAATATATTGCTTTCACGGTATACAAATAAAAAATAATAGTTTATCGAGGTTGAAAAATACTACACATAAAAGTTTTTTGTTACTGCAATATTTGATGGTTAAAGATTTAGAATAACAAATTAGGCCATTTTTTTGTCTCAGACTTTAAATATTTAGCATTTAACTGATTTTCAAAGTCATTTTTCTCTATCTAAGAATTTTTCACATTGAGTAAAACAAACTAACGAGTTGTCATAATTTTAGTTATAATTTTCTGGACGTACTGTTCTATCTTAATTTTTTTTTAAAATTATGCGGAATTAAAAACTAACTATTATAAATAATTCTGTTTTAATTTAGTTTTCATAACATTTTCTTAAACCAATATTTTTTTTAATAAAAATTAAATCATAAATCATATATTTTATAAATATATCACTCATTTTTATTCCAGTGTCAAATTATTTTACGATTGTGAAATATTGTTATATTAAAAATATATTAATTCAAATTACTTGTTGTTTATGAACCATTAAATTCTAGAATTATTACTCAAATTAGTTTTCAATTTTGAATAATCTGATTGTGATAGAAAAACATACAAATAAGAGGTTAGGAATGGTAATGGATGAAGTCAATTACATAGTTTAAGTTATGATATGGATCACGGGTTCGGTATCCGCATGCGTATCTAGTGGATTTGGTCCGAATTTGCCCAGAAAACTTCACCTTGGTTTCCATGAAAGCTGGAGCATTTAACGGAAGATTTTGTTTACCTATGAATTTGTGCATTTCTATAGTAACGTATAGCGAAATAGGAATGCAGTAATAGTAGAGCAGCAGGAAGGAGAATATGTCCTGGGCGATGGACTTTGCGGAGTTGGTACTCTCCACGGCACCGAGGTACAGCACATGCCCCTCCATCACGTTCTCGAGCCAGCGCTTCAAGAAGAAGGAAGCCACCATCTCGGCCAGCATCAGTATCACGAAGAAGATCAGAAAACTGTTGATGTAACTCTCGCAGGAGGTGAACTTGTTCGACGTGAAGCGAGAATTCAGAGCCAGCTTTGTATCCACGCCTGAAAATATTTTTTATCTATTTTTTTTTCTTGAAAAATGAGAAGTTTATGATTTTTTGTAATTGTTTTATGTTAAGAATTCCTTGCATACCATCAAAGGCCAGAAAAATGCATTGTAAACGACTTGGTGTTTTTCTTCGTAGTTTTTTGTTCAATCATATATTGATTTAATGTATAATACTTGGTGTGTTCAATTAATATGTAGACTGACGTCATAAAACCAAATGTACTTTATTTAGAAGTTCCAGTCTGCCTTTTCAAAGTGTTCATCTCCTCAACGCACACTTATCCCAACTGAGTTTCTTTTCTTGGAAACAGTCCTGGAACGCTTCTTTTGTGATGTCTTTCAACTCTCTCGTCGTATTTGCCCTCATCTCGAGAATCGTCTCAAAACTTCATTCTTTCAAAGGTCTTTTGAGTTTGGGGAAGAAGAAGAAGTCAAAAGGAGGGAGATCAGGTGGGTAGGGAAGAACAGTGATCGAGTGTTGGTTAAAAATTCACGAGTTCTGAAACTTAATGGGCGTTGTTGTTTCATCAGCTTAACTTAATCTCACTCCTTCTGACTTATTCGGTAATTATAATTTCTTGACAATACGGATCGATAACCGGTTTAAAACTGGCAAATTCATTGGAATCAAAAATCCATAAGTAAAGTCAAAGTCCGCTTCCGTGGTGCAATGGTCAGCACGCTTGGCTAGAGTTCTGGAGGTCCCGGGTTCGATTCCCAGGGGGGGTCAAATAAATATAAGTGATTTTTTCACTCTAATATTTATTTAATATTACCCTGGACTGGTACCTGAATCGGAGGGCTGATCACCTTTCCTTCATGTGTTAACGATCAAGATAATACTACGTTTATATGATGCAGTGCCTATCCACCGCTGGGGTGCGGGATAAGCGTTTAAAGAAGAAAAGAAAGTTAAAATACACTACGTAGTTGAAATGTTAACTTTCATATATAATCGATGCCCTAAAAATGGTTAAATGCTTTTTTTTATTCCACTTCTTATAAAGGAGTCCGTACCTACAAGTAAAATATAAATATGCATATGATTAGACCTGTATAGACGGCGCAGCATATGGCCCACTCTGTGTTCTTGACTCTGGAGCCGCGGAGAAGAAGGTTCTCAGTTCCTATTGGAGAAGGCACACCATCTCCAACGCTTATCTTCCCGTAGAACGTGTAAATATCAGCCTCCGGCTGGAGGCATTCTATCGTTATTTGTTCACTTGATTTTTCTTCTGAAAATATCAATCAGAAAATCAGTCAATGTACTAGCTAATTAAATTTGATGATTAAATGACATTCAATTACATCCCAACCACTGGTGGCGGCCACTTATCGGATACCATCTTTTCCTCTCAACAGAAAAAATTTAAAGCCCAAATAGAGATTTTCATGACATTTTTTTTTATTTAATAAAAAAGTTATTAAAAAACAAAATTGCGCCACTCTAAATTTGTTTGTATACAGCAGCTGTCTAGTTCTCACCTGTTAAATATAATTGTGGAGGTCCTCACCAAAAAGTTACATTTCCAATATTACACACAAAATATCCTTATTTACTGTATTCTATCAAAATCTAATTAAAGTTGCGACAAAACGTGACCAATCCTGTGTCAAGCCAATATGAAATCATTAAATCGCACCAAAACGTAAAAATTGTGCTAGCTAGATTTCCTGATTACTTAAAATCATTTATAATGGAAATGTAAAGTTTTGGTGAGGACCTCCACAATTGACGTACGACGCTATTTGCAAACATTGTAACATCTTCCGATAGGGTGATTGACACGCTATCCATTTCGTCCTCAGCATTTACTCTTTTAGTGAAGTAAAGGTCAGTGCTCACCGAAGGCCGTGTCCGCGAGGGGCGCGGGCACCTTGAGTGGCTTGAGGCTTGTCTCGCCGTCCAGGTTGGCCGTGGTCACGAAGCACTTGCCGCGCGCGTCGGCGCTCCACAGCAGCACGGCGTCGCACGGCACGTCGCAGTCGCGCGCCACGCGCACCACCTCCCCGGGCCGGATGTCGCGGCTCTTGATCTGCTGCACGACCGCGTTGCGGATCACGCTCACTAAAAATTACTCCAGGCCTTAGGGCGCTTGTGCACTACATGGAACTTTACTGTCCGGCAGTCCAGTTTTTTTTCAAATAAAAGCGACTACGGCAGTTAAGCGTGATCGAGTTCACACGCACTGTGATCGCGCACCGATCCGGAGAAAGACGGACAAGTGCACAAGGCAATCATCCTTTTTTTCGTACCAACCGGACTGCTGGACAGTAAAATTCGGTGTAGTGCACAAGTGCTCTTACTTGCAATAATATAATTAATTTACTGTCCGTCTGCGCTGAGACTCAGAAGCCAGACTTTACTCCCGATTTTTATAAGAATATACATTGCAATTGTTTTTTTTTTTAGAATATATTGTACATACGAGTATATTGAAAGAATATCTAGAAGTTTCAAAAATTTGAGTAGCGTGGTTATCAATCATGGGTAGAATTGGCGAATGTTACACGTGTGTAAAGTCTTAACCAAGCTTATGACGGTCGTAAGCCCTGTAGATGCCCAGACTGCCATATTCATCTTCACCTTTTACTGCCGAGTTACTTACCGAATATTACTGTCCTTTGCAAAAAATAAGCATGCTTATTTTGAGCATGCTCAAAAATGTTGTCTTAAATTTAGATTTTCGAGCATGCTACCTGCAGCGCGTGTGGGAGGAGCGTGCTCTGAAAGTGTCTGAACAGTCTGCTTATTTTATTATTATTACTAATTTTAAATATTTAATTTGGGAATTTTACAGATTAGTTCCATCAATCAAGTCATTTACATAAATGAGTTACAAAAATAAATACTCGTAATTTCCCAATTACAAAATTTCCACATTTGTAAATTTGGGAAAATACCTGGAAGAGGGACTGGAGGAAAGAAAAGTGGAAAATAGAATAATCAAAGCTCAAGTTCAATACAAATTGTATGAAACTTATGATCGTATCGATGACCAGTATCGATGTATGTAAACGAGCATGCTTATTTCAAGCTAGAGCAGCTAGAGAGTTTGTTCCTCTTAAGCATGGTCATAACCAGTGACGTGCAGAGAGTTTTTAATCAGGGTTGGCAGTAGGGTTGGGTAAGGATAACGCATAGTAGGCACTAGCCGACACTGGTCGTGTTTCTATATGGAACGCCAGTAATCCAGGGTAGGCATTGCTTTTCTGCCTATATAGGTGGACCTCAACATTCGCACATGATTGGTTTCTGAAAATGTGTGCGAAAGTTAAATGTTCGAAAGTAGAGGGATGTAAAAAAAAAATAATAAAAAAACACCAAAAATTGTCCCGTAGAACGGGGCTACTTGAACTTTGATGTGTTACTTGAGTACAAAAAAAAATTTAGATCGTGGTATCGATCGAAGAATCGTGACAATAAGTGTCACATGTCAGGGAAACAATGAATCATGTCGATACGTTCATTATTGTATACCAAATACAGATTTAAAAATTTTTGTACCGGGCTCAAGTAACACATCAATGTTCAAGTAGCCCCGTTCTACGTTACTTTAAAATTTATATTTATCATAAAATTCCAAGTAGCTACCTTTATATTGAATAAATAATATATTTTCTTAATAAACTTGTCAAGAGTTTGTAGGCATAGTTGTTTCCATGAAACTTTCATTGTTGACTCTTTTATTTCAGCCCATGCGTCTCTAATATCGTTTATTGCATTCCATATGTTATAATTTAGTACGTACGTAACACTTTTCACACTACGGATATGCAAAGGAAAAGGAAACAACTGCACGGAAACAAAATATTTTTGTATTATTGCAATTTTTTTATAAATGTTCGAAATAACGAATTGTGCAAAAGTCAAATGTGCGAAAGATGAGGTCCACCTGTACTTATATACACGCATATGCATATGCACGCATGAGCAGTCATAAGCATGCTCAATTAGTAGCATGTGTATCTGTACTTTCATTCATCTTCAGCTTATTTACCTGTCTTATTTATTATTGTCATGTATTAGTTTTGGTTATTTAAAAAAACTTTTTTGTTACTTTTTTATTTGTGTTCCAGTCTTGTTAACCTTAATCCCATGTCCCAAAATGAGAAATAGAAATTACTCATCGGGAATATTGTACGTATTTATGACTTATGTATGTAATATGTTTTGAAAAAAATTGTGAGGTCGAAATAAATGGCGGGGACCTAGAAACGCCAGAAGAGGATTTTTTAAACTCACCTAATTCATTGTTGACACTATAGTCCAACCGATGACGGAGCCAATCCTCGTACCCTTGCTTGGCCATAGTAACGGCTATCACAAAAACTAGAGGTGCCAGACTTGTCACTGGAGACACTGGACTATCTGGAAACAAGCATCACCGTGACAGTTAAATATTTTTAATAAATAAATAATTACAAATTGGTATGTATGACGTTGTACTTGTGACATTAGAAGCATCTATGGTTGGATTGAGGAGGCGTTTATTTGGCAGAGGCTCTTTATTAGGATTAATTCAAGATTTGAACCCGGATTATTTTACATATTTTGTTAATGATATTGCTCACTCCTTTCAACAACGTCATATATCAAAAACCGTAAATTTTCAGTTGTGCATGTTTTTGGAATGCCCAGAAATTTACTATATCCTAGCAAAAGCGGCATATTTTTAACTTAATATTTACCAGCTACAGGGGAGAAAGTGTTGTTTTTGAAGAAAAGGTATTGCTTAATTATTTTTTTTAAATATACTAAATATTTTTAAAATGTAGAAAAAAAAATCAGGTTTTGTCTAAAAAGGTCTGTTGCACAGTAAAAAGTTCAATAAGTGGCTTTATATTTATTTTTTAATACATTTCATTATATTTTTAAACTTAAAAAACGATCTCCTGAAAAATTAAGTTTTTTGATATATGACGTTGTTGAAAAGAGTGAGCGATATGTCACCCATACGTTGAAAAATCATACTAATAATAAAACTAATAATTTCAACCATAGATGCCGCCGATGAAAAATATTCAGTACATCTTTTCAATTAAAGCGATATTTAAGTAGTGTGGTTATCACCATCATGGGTAGAAAGGTGAATGTTCCAAAATGATCACTTTAATTAGCCAATGACAGATCGTTGCCCTGTAAATGCCAAATACAGTAAACACCCCTATAACGTTGAGATAGGTACTGCGTTATCGGAGGGAACGTTATTAACGGGGTTTGATGTTTTTAAATTATTAATTTTTTTTTTTTTAAATTACTCATTTCCACTGGTTAAAATATAAAAATACTATTTAAAACATTAATTAACCCCTTATAACGTTCTCTTGGAATACAAGGGTTAACTGTAATTCCATATTTTTATTCAACTACCTTGAGATACCAATTATAAAATCTCTATCTGTATTGCTCGCGAGTTGTTTCTTTATTAGAATAATTTGCCATTCGCCATCGAAATATGACATTAAATACGAATGACATACTATACATATGCTACTCTGTGTGACATCAAATATGGATTAAGCTTTTAGGGGCCCCAAGCACGATTGTTTGATAATAAATATATTTAAAAAAAATTATATATATAGCGTATAATCGATCTGATGAGCGGCTAACTATCAATCATTTCGAGTATTATCGCCAAAACAACAACAAAAAAGATAATACTACTGGTGAAATGCGAATTGAAACAGGGTCTTGAATTTTTCACATTAATTATGTAGCTTAGTTTAATTTCCCTTTTAATTTTTACTTCTTATTTTTTGAATTTTTATTTCACTACTCTATTTTTACGATCAAGTTTCTATTATTTATACTCGTATATGTATTTAACCTGTGCTTTTACTTGTTTCTGTAAGTTTGTTGTGTTCTCATCTGATTGATGAAAAACATTAAATCGATTTGTATTGCACTGTATTTCATTTCATGTAATGTGTTTTTCATTGTTTGTAAACTATAAATAAATAATAAATACCTAAAAAAATTATAATAACAGCGCCGACTTTGTTAACAACAATATTTGCGGATCGAACTATTTGCAAGCAAAACTTTTTATGGTTTGGGCCCTAAGGAATAGGGATTCAAAATACAAGTCGTATTAAAGTAGTATTAAAAAAACAGACCTTTATTGGTTTGTGAGGTAATTCTAACGATGATATATTTTGTGGGCTAAACATAAGGGTCAATTTCGTGGTTGTATTTTTTAAAAATAATTTAATAATGGCTAATGCCTTTAACAATATTAACAAAAAAATGTACAACATCAATATTCTTATTGTAGCCTGTATACTAATAAAAATCATCAGTTACGATAATCATCACTATCAATAACAATAGATTTTCAAAACAATTCGTCACACAAACTACTGTTACGTACTAGAAAAAATCTGGAAAGACTTTCAGATTGGTACAGTATCTAAACTCACAAAAATGACATAACATGAGATTCTATAAAAAAAACAATAAAACACTATTTTTTAATTACTCGATCAACAAAGTATACATAGAATCGGAATTACAAATAGAAGATCTAGGTATAACCTTTTTTGAGGCTGTAATGACAAGCCGTCACCGATACGACCTATCGTGTAGTGTGCATTCTAACATTTTATGAATCAAAGGAGCATAAATCTCATTTTAAACCTGTAGTTAGCCATTAAAAAAAACTGCCAAAAGGAAACGAAATCACGGATTTCTAAGAAACCTAAGGGCGTTTGTCCACTACCCGGAATTACACGGAATTTTACCGTCCGGCACGTCAGTTGGCGTTTTAAAACGATGATTGGCTTGGATTGGCTTGTGCTTTTGTCCATTTTTCTTCGGATCGGAGCTCTTGATCGGTGCGTTAACACGTTGCGCGTAAATTCGACTACGCTAACCTGTCGTAGTCGTTTTCATTTTTCAAAACCGGACTGCCGGACGGTGAAATCCCGTGTAGTGGACAAACGCCGTATCGATTGACTAGATTTAATATTATTTTTGACATCTCAACATAGATGAAGAAAAATATGAAAGTCTGGGAATTTACGGGATTTACGACCGTCATCGGCTTGTCTATAGAGTTCTTTGTGCCTCGAGTTAAAAAGAGTTAAAATTGCAATGATTACTCTCCATAGATGCCTACAAATTTTTATATTTGACATCGCTAAGTAATTTTATCATCGATCTGTGACGATTGTCGCAGACATTTAAACGCTGTAATCTTAATATATTTACGACTCTTTTTTACGCAATTTTAATGTATGGAAAATACGTTCGTAAAATACATAAATACATACAAGAATACGTGAAAAACACGATATTTACTATTTATATGAAAAGTAAATGTACATATGTATATATATATATATATATATATATATATATATATATATATATATATATATATATATATATATATATATATATATATATATATATATATATATATATATATATATATAAATGATAAAAACAAACATAAAAGCACATTATTATTATATTAAATGAACACCAAGTTATAGAGAAAAAAGTACCTTTGTAACTACGCCACAATTTTTACAAATAACGAGAAAGGAAAACATTTTCGTTTTTTCAAATAAACACTAGAATTTCAATAGAGACATCTATTGTTGAGATGAAGAAGCATATAATACTTCCATATTCTTCTTCATCTATGTTGATATGTCAAAAAAATATGATTGACGACCCCGAAACTAATACCGAAATTCCCGGTGATCACAATACTTATCAATTGGTTAGTTTTCATATCGTATGGGTATTACCTATGAGAACAGCGATGACGGTGACAATGAGGAAGTAGAAGTTAGCTATCCGCCGGAATTGTTCCATCAAGTTCTTGGGAATGAAGGTGAGTATGGTGTACTTTGAGGTCTTGATGGTGTTGTTTTTCTTCTTATCCAGCTCGGATATAACTCCCGCGGTCACCGACCGAGTGCCGGTCGCGTCGGAGACGCGGTTTCCCTGGGAACAAAAAACAACTTTAGTACGGTGCCAGGATAAGAGAAATATGCGAGATCGAAAATGTCGTTAGGTGTAGAAGACAGTGAAGAAGACATGGTATCATACATGTTTAAAAATAGTGAAGGACATTGGTTACATAAACCAAGCTAGGGCACAAAATGCCGAGGTCTCTTCTAGTGGAACGGAAGGTCTGCTGATGACAGTCAACAGTCCGTTTTCTCCTGAGGATTTATACATGGTTTCCTCCTAACAATACTGAGAAGTTCCTGATTGGCCCACACTAGATTATCCCTCCTGTTCCCAACACAGATTCAAATAAAAATATATTTACATATTGAGTTAGAAAAAACAAAAATCTACTTAAAATAAACCTTTTACATAAGCAAGGTAAAAAAATAAATGCCAATTGAAAAGACAATTGTGCGCATGTGAGGAAAATGGAACCATCCAGATTCCCCCACATTGCACTGGACAACCAAAACCCAAAGGTAGACGACACCCGGGCTGACCACCAAAGAGATGGATTGACAGCTGGGAATCGACATCGCAGGAGGCTGATCCGTCTTAAAAACAGGCCACAACGCCCATACCAAGCAAAAGAAGAAGAAGAAGTACGGTTCCAGCTCGCTAATCTGAACGATTTCGCGGCTCTGATGACGGCGAACAGCTGAAGCCAGTTTAAATAATTCCACCTTATGAAGCCGTGAAAGCTTTCAACATAGTCATCAACTGAGCTGAAGAATTCGTCCAGAACATTGAGGAATTTATTGTTTTGAGATGAATGCATGATTTAGCCCTTGAACATTAGGTATATCAATTTTTTCCAAGAAGCCAAGTTTAAAATAGAAATAAATATTTAATTATTCATTCAGGACTTAAAAAAATGTAAAATAAATTATTTTACTGTTGTTTAATTCGAGCGTTTCGTGTAACGTTTACTCATGATGTGACGTTATTCGTGTTTCAACTTTAAAAAAAAAATCGTTGCAGCATGGAGACGAATAATTTACTTAATATTTTATTAACAAATAATAAAAATCGTCATAACTTTATGAATATTGATTTCATATTATTTACAAATAATAATAAAAAAATCCTCAATACTTTATAAATAAGTGCTTCATAGATATCTCTTTATTTAGTTTCAATGGACATGTCGCTCACTCCTTTCAACAACGTCATATCGCTCACTCCTTTCAAGAACGTCATAAATCAAAAAACTTGATTTTTCAGGAGACCGTTTTTAAAGTTTTAAAATAAAACACAATGTATTAAATAAATATCAAGCCATTTATTGAACTTTTTACTGTGCAACAGAACCTTTTAGGTAAAACCTGAAGGTTTTTTCTCCATTTGAAAAATATTTAGTATATTTAAAAAAATAATTAAACAATACCTTTTCTTCAAAATGCAAAAACAACACTTTCTGCCCTGTAGCGGATAAATATTAAGTTAAAAATATGCCACTTTTGCTGGGATATAGTACATTTTCTGGGCGTTCTGAAAACATGCACAACTGAAAATTAACGATTTTTGATTTATGACGTTCTTGAAAGGAGTGAGCGATATATCAAAAAACTTGATTTTTCAGGAGATCGTTTTTAAAGTTTAAGAATATAATAAAATGTATTAAAAATAAATGTCAAGCCACTTATTGAACTTTTTTTCTGTGCAACAGATCTTTTTAGGTAAAAATTGTAGGTTTTTTGAAAAATATTTGGTAAATTTAAAAAAATAAATAAACAATACCTTTTCTTCAAAATGCAAAAACGGGTAGCGGTAAATATTAAGTTAAAAATATGCCGCTTTTGCTGGGATATAGTGCATTTTATGGGCATTCCGAAAACATGCACAACTGAAAATTGACGATTTTCGATTTATGACGTTGTTGAAAGGAGTGAGCGATGTGTTACTTTGATTCTAAACACGCTTGATGAGTACATTTTTATAAATGTTACAAATAATATTCGAATCCTGGTGGGTAATATTTTTTTCTTTCACCGCTCTACTTGTCGATTACTTAGACTCAGTGTGGATTGTCGCGTGTCCGCTGAGCTCATTAACCACGATCATCGTCAAATTGTATTAAAAAATGTTCTCCAGTAATTTCAACATGCTTGTCGTTTTGGTTTCTGCGATAGTACTGATTTCGTGCGAATTCAGCGCAGCAGAAACTACTATTCCGCCTGCAACTAACACTTCCGAGGCATTTAACAAGAATGGCGTGGGTAGCCACTGCGGGTACGACGCAAATTGTAATCACACTCCGGGAAGTATCTGTGCAGAGAAGAAATGCAAGTGCCTGCATGGACTCAAGGAAGAGGGAGGGAAATGCGTCATCGGAGGAGAGTGCGATAAAGGCGGAAAGTGTCCAGGACTGACTGACTCCATCTGCGTGGACGGCGCTTGCCACTGCCCGGAGCTCCAATATCTGAGGGACAATAGATGCGTCAAGATGGTTCTGCTGGGAGACAGCTGCGAGGAGAAGAAGGATTGCTCCAACAAGAACACCGACGAAGCGACTATGGATTGCCAAGACAAGAAGTGCAGCTGCCTCAAGGACTTCGTTCCGGATAAACGTGTTTGTGTGAAGCCTGTTACTGAAAATTCCGCAAACTATTTTTATAATTCGAAGATCATTTTATCTCTCGTATTTGTTTCTCAAATTATTTCACGCTTTGTTTGAACTCTATTTAATTGTTACATAGGAATACCTTGACTAGGCGTAATCTACATATACATATACCCGCCTGTTATATTTTTCCACATTTAACAGACTTGAAATACACTCATTTATATTAATTTCTTTTCCTTTCTCAATTACTTTCTTCGTTTCATACTGACGTTTTTTTTTCAAATAAATTAAATGATTATAAATATATCGTTTTTTTATTCTTACTCATTTGTATGAATTCTTTGATAACTTATTTTCAAGTGTTCAACAAAATTCATTAAACTAGATATTTTATCAAAAGAATTCATTACTAATACGTTATACTAGTAAGTATTTAGTATGACGTGATATGAATACCTAAATCATTAAGTACGTGTACCATTCGTGTACTTAGATAAGTGGGTACATTATATGACGGGTTCCCAAACTTTCTTGGTCTACCGCCCCCGGTCATAATTTTTCGTCGACGGGGGAATAAGAAAGGGGGGAGGAATAAAATATATTGCTTACTTTCTAGTCCTCCCTTCTTTATCCTAGGGCCTGTAATATCCCTTAAAAGACCTCTCTAGCGCCAACTAAGGGGTGGTACCGCCTTCGTTGTGAACCGATACTCTGAATACTTGGTAGGAATAAAAAAAATACTTTGACGCGCTTAAAATATGTGATATTTTGAAACTATCAGACGATGTTTTGTTGTTTTCTGGAAAATATTGTTTTGTGTTATTATTTATGTAAACATTTATTAATTGATAGTACTATCATTTACGTTTTCACATAAATTTATGTAGTTTGTTAGTATGATGATCGACCAAATTCGTATTAAACTAACAGCATACTAAACACATTTTTAGAAAATTTGTCTCTTAATAACATGGTTTCTCAACCTTAATGTCAAAAATAAAATAATTAATTTCACCTTGTTATGTATTTCACTATCTGGTAAATAGTTATTCGGTTCATCATAAAATTATGTATATTAAATGTTATTAAAAAAAAGTATTTTAAGATCGACTAAGACCTTCAGGTCTGCTCCCGAGTTTTCACCCGTTCGTGTTTTGTATGGAATGTAAATATAAATACCTATATATATATATATATATATATATATATATATATATATATATATATATATATATATATATATATATATATATATATATATATATATATATATATATATATATATATATATATATATATATATATATATATATATATATATATATATATATATATATATATATATATATATATATATATATATATATATATATATATATATATATATATATATATATATATATATATATATATATATATATATATATATATATATATATATATATATATATATATATATATATATATATATATATATATATATATATATATATATATATATATATATATATATATATATATATATATATATATATATATATATATATATATATATAAATAAATATATTGTTTTTTTATCTTATTTATTTAAATCGCGATATATATCACATATTTTCTAATTACTTATTTTTAATCTAATACATACTTAAATATTATTCATGGATTTCATTTTCTGATAATAAAATATCCATGTTTATACATATCCGTATCATCGATGTGACGAGAAATAAACAGAGATAAGCAACGCACGACCTTCCAAAATACCATATATATAATACGTAAAATATCTCCACTTCCCCATTTATATGGATCTCAATTGATACTGACTCGGTTTTTTTCAACAATGACAGTCTTATTTTATCCTTATTTCTAGTAATATGTTCATGAAAATTTTTGTTTAACACTATTTTATCCTTGAAATATTTGGGTAATTTGTCGTTTAAAAAATTATATATAAAGATCAGCATATTTAATTTTAGTCTCTTTTTTATAGATAACCAGTTGAGTTCTTCTCTCATTTTTTCCAAATTATTATATCTTATTTTCTTGAGTACTATTCTCATCGCTTTATTTTGTATAATTTCCAATTTATTTAAATTTCCTTCATCTGCCAAAAATAATATTGTTGAGCAGTAATCTATATGTGGAATAATGATTGTTTTACAAATCGCTCACTCCTTTCAAGAACGTCATAAATCAAAATACTTGATTTTGCAGGAGAACGTTTTTAAAGTTTAAGAATATAATACAATGTATTAAAAATAAATATCAAGCCACTTACTGAACTTTTTACTGTGCAACAGATCTTTTTAGGTAAAATCTGAAGTTTTTTCAATCTTAGTTTTTTGAAAAAAATAATTAAACAATGCCTTTTCTTCAAAATGCAAAAACAACACTTTCTGCCCTGTAGCGGTTAAACATTAAGTTAAAAATATGCCGCTTTTGCTGGGATATAGTACATTTTCTGGGCATTCCGAAAACATGCAAAACTGAAAATTTACTATTTTTGATTTATGACGTTCTTGAAAGGAATGAGCGAAATGAGTTCTGCAGTATTTTTATTTAACTTATTCCTTAATCTACTAAGAAATTTGTTTTTTGTTGTTTTTTTTATAAACATGGTCAAAATTTGCATTTAAGGTTATTTTTGAATCCTATATTACTCTCAAACATTTCATTTCAGTAACTTTTTATACCTGGGCCTGCATGGGCCTACCTCGAGAACTGAAATGTATATTATCTTAAATCAAATCCTAATTAGTTACACAACTGAAAGTGCAAGTCTAGTGTTTTATTTGAATACGATATTACGATAAGATAAAACAATACAGTGCTAAGAACCGATCATCGATTATCGTGCCTTTGAATGGAGGAAGTTTGTGACTCCTTTTTATTGCGGTAAATTCCGAATTATTAATTCGATGACACACAGGAATCAAACAGTGCTGTCCGAAAAACAGCTGTTTTATTTGTGGTTTGCGCATTTTGAAAAAAAATATTTACTTCATAACCTGTGTTAAAAAGTGTTCGTTTCTCTGTTGGTAAGTTTTGTAAAGTAGTTGAACGCTAGGTCATGATATAATAAAAAGGGTCAAAATAAATATTAGTGATTTTTCAGTGTAATATTTATCTAATATGACCCTGGGACTGGTAGCTGAAGCGGAAGGCTGATCACCTTTCCTTCGCGTATTTAACAGTTAAGATAACACTGCTTCTAAACGATGCAGTTCCCTATGCACCATTAGGTACGGATAAGGGTTAGAAGATTTTTTTTTATTTGACATGGGTTTGAAAAATTACGAGGTAACCAGTTTCCAGTTTAGCCCGAGTGTGACTCGGGCAAAGAATTTGCATTGTAATGATGAGCCCGAGTGCTGCTCGGAAAAATCGTATTCCGACTGCTGGTATTGATTTGCATGAGCCAAATATGAGTAACCCGAGCGGTGTTCGGGTAATCTGTTTCGACTTATTGGTGACGATTTCTTGCACCGGCAAATTTTCTCGTTAAAATTCGTCTGTTAAGTGGTTAAATAATGTTTATTCCGTATATCTTAAGTAGGTACTTCATAACTTAAAGCTATTCCAAAGTCAAATTCTGGCGGTTACGAAAAAGCGCGGTCAATCTGTGAATTCGGTTGCACTGGGATTTTTTAAACGTATTTTTTCACACCATATTCAGTGATTCGACGATAGAATTAGATTTTTTTCTGAACTTGTTTTCGGGGTGATGTCAGTTTGACTTTCTGCCGACAATTTTGACCCTTTCTTTGCAAAATATCGTTTACGCCAGCTAGATAAAGATCGTTTCATTTTTAACTTAAGTTTTACTTCATTTAAAATTGGTTGCTTAGGACGTTATAGGTTAAAAAGGTGGTAGGAGAAGTTCCTTATTTATATTGATTGATTTATTTTTTATATCAGTGGTAACATAGACAATAGGGGGAATATTTAGTCATTGTCATATAGTTAATTTTGGGTTTATTATTTTTATTTTTATGAATTTCTAAAATGGATAGATTTTACCACAAAGTGACTACCGAATCTAATGAAATTAAAGATCGTTTAGTTTAAGTGAATCTACTCATAATAAGTATAAGTGAGGTCTAGAAACTGTTATAAATTTAAGAAGACACAATGATTATTAACTTGCTGACTTTAACAGTATTTTGCCAGTAACACGAACGGTTCGATTGTTATCCAAGAAATAAGAAAAATGTGTTCTAAGTAATATCATGCATTTTAAAGTTTATGCAATTAGCTTAAATATTTTATACTATTTGTTAGAAGTAATATGAACTCACCATGGCGGGATCTATGTAGTGCGGATTCGTACTAACAATTTTTTACCTGTAGTCATAATAACGTCAAGAGTATCTATCTTTTCGACGTTATCGGTTTTGCGATAAACGCGTTTTATTTGTACTGGCGTGCATCCAGTACAAATACAGGATTGAACACAACAAATGTAAAAGTATTAAATCCATTATTTCTTTATTTTTCTTTTGATAAGAGCTTGTTTATTTCTTCGTCATAACACCGACATATAAATCAGATTATTATGTATCGGTAGCTCTTCGAATAAGATTTGAAGAGCGAAGGCCGCAACATTTTGCTCTGTTGTATTTTTTTTAATTGTTTTTTTGGACACGAAATATTTTAAAAGGAAAATATCTCACCCTAAAATTGAAAGTACAATTCGGCTGTCCAAACTCAAAACACAGTAAGGGTCATTTTTTATAGTACGTTTTTTGCGTTTTTTAACTAAGTACATTCAGCTTAGTCCAAAAATGCAAAAAACGTACTACAAAAAATGTCCCTTACTGTGTTTAAAGTTTGGAGTACCGAATTTATATACCCTAATTAAAATTTTGAGGTCCTAGGTGTGTCTTCAGAATTGAGTTTAAAATATGTAATTTTTGCTTTCCGGTCACAAAAAAATAAAAAAATCATATTTATATATATGTATATATATGTATATATATATATATATATATATATATATATATATATATATATATATATATATATATATATATATATATATATATAAAAAAGTGGGTTTACATTGCACCAAAATACTGCATTTTTTCAAAAAATTGTCTATTCAGATCAGGTTTTTTACTTTTTCTGAGGTTTCAACTATTGCAATGTAATAACACATACCTATACCTGTAACATGTCTGATACGTTTTTAAATTTTTATCTATTTTGCCTGTATTTTTTTTTTATATTTATATTTTGGTGCAAAGTATCCCGGGGTAAAGTACAACTTTGCACCATGATATTTTCTCTACACTTTTCGTACTAGAATCCAAATTTATGCAAAGTAAAGGCTATCCTACAAGTTTTGTTGCACCTTATGAATGGTTTTGGCTCACAGTTCACTAAATGCAGATTATAATATTGTATAATTATGGAAAAATAAGACACTTGATAGAATTTTTTTTTTTAAATATTGAAAAATCTAACAAAAATGTTTTTTTTTTTTCAATACTGAAGGTTTAAAGTTATATAAAATAAAAGGTGGATATTAAAACATATCGTACTATATAGGTAATAGGAATCAAAATTAAATTAGGTCTAAATATGGTCAAGTTCCGGGACGGTAAAGAAACCTCTTTTGGATTGCATTTTCGGTTCTTTTATGGAACCCGCTACATCCTTCCAAGAATATTGAAGAAAGTCATCCTTCATCGGCCACTTCCACGTTTTGAGACTCTCCTGCATGGATTTAACAGCTCTGTCTTTCTTTATTTCCAAAATCTGTCCCGGAAAATTTTCTCCTTCATAATGAAATACGACATATTTTCCCACCTTCTTTTTTACTGGTCCTAATGAAACGGAAGAACAAATACGATAACTGGTTTCAGTCATCGTTTTTGTTCTTCTCCCTCTTCCTCAAAGCTTCCGTGTCAACTATAATCAGTTAATGCTAGATATGCTGGAAGTTTCGATGTGGAAGGTGGGATCATTGATGTAGTTGGTTCAGGTAGCATTTGTGTCTCGTCAACGTTCATTTCGACATTTGGATTGTGAGCAATGCTCTAACCTGGTTCTATCGGTATTGTTTTCCTGCGTTTTAAGACTGAATTCTTTGGGTTGAATCTGTTTTCTTCCAAAAACTGTTGAAAACTCTGGCGCACGTCATCGTCATACGCTTTTAATGGCAACCGATTAAGCAACTGACTAGTTTTAGCAACAGTCAAGGTTTTATGTCTTTGCAAAAATGATCTTATCCATTTAGAGCCTGGTACGTTGTTCTTTAATATTCGTACTCTTCTGCCAAATCTATCCAAATAGGCTATTAGAATGTAGCGAATGTTAAAAACACTCACTGGGAAACCGTACTCACTCATGTCTACTATGCAGTTTACGAAGGATTGCTCTTCGCACTTGTCACATATCGGAGGTTTTCCCACAGGTTTTGTGTGCTGACCTTTGAGCTTATAGTTAATCGTCCTTCTGGGGATTTTGAAAATTTCTTCAGCCTTTCTTTGACTGATTGTACCATTTCGAATGGCCTCCACACACTGCTCCACTCTCTTCGGTGTAAAATTGCAGTATCGTCTGGCATAAGGCCGCTGTTTGTGTGTTCTTGACATTTTTGAAAAAAATATACCATCAGGAATTAAGTAAGTACACAAAACCAATAGATATTTAGCAAACATGTCAAGTTGTATTATCCGTTTTAAGACTTTTCATCAAATTAATTAACTATGGCCTTTTGTGGATACTTTGCACTTGGTGCAATGTTACCCCAAATGTGGTCAATACAAGTCAGTTCTTAAAAAAATATTATTTTTACATAAACTTGACAACGTAACTAAAAAATACAGTATTTGAGAAAAGCAGGGCCTATCTACCTATGATTTAGAGACCGCTCACTTGTTGTAACTAGTTTCAGTATACTGATTCCACTGGATTTTTTCGGACACAATTTTCAGACAGAAAACTTTCTTTACGTTCGGACAGGAAAAACGCATTGAAGCAATAGCGACCGACTGTTACTTCTGTAAACTAAAAAGTAGATTGAAGTGCCATCTATCAGAAACAATAGAAAGTAGAATGAAAAATGACATGTATCAGAGATGACCAGCTCTACAATTTCTTTACAGAAGGTGGTGCAAAGTATCACCCATGGTGCAAAGTATACCCACTTTACGGTATATATAATAATGATCGACATTAGCAGCAAGAATATCCTTGTTATTTATAATATAAAACAAGGATATTCTTGCTGCTAATGTCGACATAGGCACAGATATGCTGAAAAACTTGACAGAAATGTCAAAATTTGCCCATCTTCGTGCATTGACAAGAACAGTAGCAGCCTTAATCAGCATAGAGTTTTTTGAAACTAAATAAAAGAAAACGTAAAATGTGCCCCTGTATACAGAAAAAAGAATTAAATTCATACAGACAACACTTTTAGTGTTATTTTTTTTTTTAATTAAGGAAGTGACAACGCCCAACCCTGTATTTCTTTAATACACCAAGCGCAGTTGTATACAATTTACGTATCTCTGCTGTAATGAATTATGTCTCGCATGTCGTTTTTGTATTTAAGTAGAGTGGAAAATAAAATAAAAACCCAAAAATTATAACATTGATACATAAAAAGATGTTTTAGATTTAATTTATTCATACATATCTACGAGTATGTAAATACACAGAGTATAGATTATAGAGGCTTTTAAATATTAAGTAAGTTTTGATTTAAAATATTATTGCTGTTTACTAAAAAAAATACTAAACAATAGTCTTCTCGCAAAAAACCAATTGAATGTGTGAAAGACTATGTATTATAAATTTGTAGATATGCATGATGGAATTAAATACACAAATATATATGATTCGTGCTGACCTTTTCTTTAAAAAATTACCCTCTTCCTTCTGTGGTGAATACATTCCTTGAAAATACCTTCATATTCTTCTTCTGTTCATATCCAGTTATTGACTTTTGAATTTCCCGCGACAATTTATCAGCACGTAGGTATTTGAAATTAAGTAGCTAGGTACTTACATCATGTTCGTTGTCATATTGTTTATGATTATTTTTTATTTGTAGTCTATGGTCAATACGTCAAAAAATGATTAAACATTGTTTATGTTCTTTTCTGCAGCTTTTCTGGTTATAATGTTAAAAGTTTTTAATATCTTAGTAAAAATATTAGTATGACAACATTTTTATATTATTATGGTATTAATATGTCGTAACTGGGACAATTATTACATTATAAATACGTTATATACTTATTTAGAACTTTTTATAGTCGTAATCACCCGAAACACTGGCAGGCTTAGCAATAATTTACACCCAACTAAAGAACGGTCAAGTTAATGCTTCATAATGGAAGTGGCTTCGTTATTGCATCCTTTGAACCTCAACATATTATGCAAGGAATGGGTAGATGATATATGGTTTAAAGAATTTTTAGAAAATGTCGATTTGCCGCGGGAATACGAAGGGATGATCCGACATGTCGATGTAAACGTAACCTTATTGGAGTTTATGAAAGCTGCAAGAGCGTGGATTGACGACACCGATGGATCTTCGGACTATGAAAATGTCGACAGAAGTTGGCGTAGCTTAGTTAATATAGTATATCACCGAGAGTTAATTGCATTTTTGTTCCATCTGCTGCAGAAAGCGCTGAAGAATTTGTTTATAGTAGAGAATAGGGTCAGAGCACTTTTGGCCGCGAGGACTTATCTGACTTTGTTGACGATTCCGGGATGCGCAGTGTATGCCATTTACCACTCCCAAATGTACATTCACTGCCTCACATGCTTAAAGTACACAAACCAGATTGTGGAAAGTAATTCCTTCGACGACGGGTTTGTGGAAGAGATGAACCTGCTCAATCGGCAGCTCGTAATCCTTCTCAAGGAACTCTTCATTTCTGTGTGCAATTACAACCTGAAGTTGGGAGATGATGACAGTGTAGAGGAGACAATCTGCTGCTTGGTAGAATTCATCGGTAATACCAACGCGGTTACTCCAGTCCAGTTAGGTTGGTATTTCTTTCTGCTACATTCTTTTGTCAAAACTCACTAGGCAAAATATGACATGTGATCTGCAGCTTGTAGATCGTGACCTATAATCATATATACAGTGAAACCTCTATTTATCGTTTTTAAAGGGATCTATCGAAATAAACTATGAATGCGGGAAAACAATAAATGCGGGAAAACAATGAATGCAAGATTTAGAGGTTGATACACAAGGAGATACGATCGAGTAATGATACCGTCCTCCCAATCTGCATTTCCATTCAATTTTAAGAAGAATACAAGTTTTAGATGCAAATAAATGTACTTCTTTAAAAAAATACATAGCTGAAGAGAACCAAAGAAATATTTAAGTTAATTGCATTGTAAATAATCTATAATCGACATTAGTTTTTTCACTGTTTTATTTCCATAAGTCAACAGTTTATTTTCAGCTTTGTATATAATTTTTTTTGCCATAAGTTATTGTATGTGCGTAGTAGAAATGTTTCAATCTTTCAAATAGTGTGCATGCTTCTGAAAATGAAGGTACAGGCAGAGGCTCCTCTTCATCAATATCCACCTCTTCAGTTGTATCCGTCAAATGTAACAAAATTGGAAAGAATGTAAAAAAAACACAAACATAATATCAAGTTTGGAGCATAATTCAAACGATGAATGCGATAAAATGATGATAGAGAAACAGTCAATGCGATCTATTTTTGTATGAAATGAATCCGGGGTAGAAGAAATAAACGACACATCCGGGAAAACGATTATTCGAGGAACGATAGATACAGGTTTCACTGTATTCGAAAAAATTTTAAAATACAATTTTTTACGTTAAAATACTTTTTATCGTTTTAATTATTTTTGGATCAACCTACAGAAGGAACAAACATTCACGATACAGAATTTTAACAAAAGCTTTTTACGATCAAGCATCAATTAAGAACATTTACAAGCATGTCTTCTATTAAAATTTATAATAACAATTTTTGGCTTTACAAGACGATCCTTATTTTTATGCTAAAATTCCTTTTTTATGTTATAAATCACGTATGTTCCTGTACCTTTTATAAATTAACAGGTTCATATATTTACTTGTCATTCGTACAAATCCGCAAGGGTAACTTAATATAACTGTAATTATAACTGTCCGCCCAGTAACAGCACGCTCGGCTACCATTCTGAGGGTCCCGGGTTCGACCCCTAGGGGGGGTCAAATAAATATAAGTGATTTTTTCACTCTGATATTTATTTAATATTGCCCTGGACTGGTACCTGAAGCGGGGAGGGCTGATCACCTTTCCTTCATGTTTTATCGATCAAGATAACATTGCATTTATATGATGCAGTGCCCTATACACTTAAAGGTTTGAAGGATGATGAAGGAACTTAATATTCGTCATTTGTTTTAAATAGTAAATTACAGTGAAACCCCTATTTTATGTTTTTTAAGGGACTAAAACAACTTAAATGGAGGGAACATGTAAATGCGGGGTATTGAAAAAAACAAAAAACCATTTTATTTGTTTTTTATGAAAAATTGTGCAGAAGAGATTTTTTGCATACAAAAACCTAAATGGAGGGAACGTATAAATTAAGGGGTATCATAAAAAAACATTTAAAAAAAAAAAAATGGCTTGACAAATAAAACAAACAAAAAATGCAAAAAACTGCATGTAAACGATGATGATCGCAAATAATGTAAAAAAAGGAAGCGTTACAGAGCGCATAAAAAATCTAATGACTAGATATTTTCGACTTAAACAAGAGAAAAAAATTGGGGGTAAATGCGGATAATAAATGTACAAAAATATATTGGGACTGAAATAATTACACAAGATTGGGGGGAAAATATTAAATCCAGTCATGTAAAATCCGGGTTTCACCATATCGCTCACTCCTTTCAACAACGTCATAAATCAAAAAACTTGATTTTTCAGAAGATTGATTGATTTTCTGAGATGATTTTTCAGGTTTTTAAAGTTTAAAAATATAATACAATGTGTTAAAAATAAATATCAAGCTACTTATTAAACTTTTTGCTGTGCAACAGATCTTTTTAGGTAAAACCTGTTTTTTCTCCATTTGAAAAGTATTTAGTATATTAAAAAAAAATTAAACAATACCTTTTCTTTAAAATGCAAAAACAACACTTTCTGCCCTGTAGCGGGTAAATATTAAGTTAAAAATATGCCGCTTTTGCTGGGATATAGTACATTTTCTGGACATTCCAAAAACATGCACAACTGAAAATTGACGATTTTTGATATATGTCGTTGAAAGGAGTGAGCAATATCTAAAAACAGTGTTTTACTCAGAACTTACTTTTAATCATACAAACCTGCCTCTGTGGCACTTTCTTCAAAAAGTTTGCTGAGGGTGTGTTAAAATTTGGTGTTAAGGAAATTTGAAAGTAATTGAAAAATTATTATTTTTCAGATAAATTAATTTTATTACAATTGTCACGGACGGCTTTGAATATAGTAGATTTTCTGGTTCAAAGTGAAGATGACGAAGAAGCGGATGAAATAGTCCTCTGCGTTATCTTTAAAGCGCTACTTCCAAAATTTACCTCACTTGCTGGCAACAAAAAATCTCAGGTATTAACACTAATTTATGGAAGTAAAGGTATTCGACCCCGAGTGCTCTTACTGTTTCTACTATCCTTTTCTGAAATCCCTCCTTCAATCCTTTTTCATTTCCTTTCTTTTATAGCAGTAATGTCTTTCTCCCTGAGCTCTTGTGAGCCGTAATCACTATTGTGTGCAGTAAGGGGCAGACAAATTTCTGACCTAAATAGAGTCTAGGATGGAAAATTGATATTCTAAGGTTGTATGTAATACGGTATGTATAATTTAAAAATGTTCAATGTAGCATTAACCACCCTACTTCGGGATATTTTCTGAGTTAATTCTCTAGAAAAGAACTTTTTTCTGCAGAATTAGGAAAATAGATTTTTTTGCCATAATAGGTGCTTTTAGAACAGATATACTTTTTCGCTAGCGTGTTCCCTCTTTCTGTCTCGCATTACATATTTTTGGCACAGGGTTAGCGCAATGATGCGGAAAAAACGATGCATATCACGTACGTTCGTATGTGTAGGGCGGATAAAGTTTGATTTTTTTGTAATACAGTATTTTAAAATTAACACTCATATTGTTATTTGACTTTAAGGGTTTATGGAAAGCCTCCGGTGTGACATATTGCGGGGCTCTCCTTATGAAATACGGAGCCAAAGCGATGCCTGGATTCACTTGCTTATTACAGCATTTGTGCATTAACTCCGAAGGAATGGTAACTATACAATATTTTCACCTGTTAACATATATTTTGATGTTGAACAGAAGATGTAATGAAATATTTTTCAGGAGCGTGCAGATAATCGTACTGCTCGTGTTACTTTAGTAGCCGGACTTCTCTCCCTGATGCCTCTTCAGGACTACACCGAGTCGCTTAAGTGGATCGTGAAGCTCTCAAAAAATGCCAAATCTCAATATAGACTCTTCGCTGTCGTAAGTTGTTTGCTGTCTTGCTTCACCTAATCAAACTAAATACACTGGATCCCAACTAATTGGGCCTCTTCGAATTTGGAAAAGTTTGGACTAGCCGATTAGTTTGTGTGTGTTCCTTTTGTGTTTTTTCTTGTTCATTCAGCTCTAATGTTAATAAAGTACTAAATAACGTTTCTTTTAAAGTAAATATTTACAAATTTTTACATTTCATTCTAATATTACAGTACTTGAGTAGCAATACAGGTACAATACTTATTTATTTTTGTAAATAATTTTTCAACAAAATTAGGTTATATATTTTATGTAATAATAAATGTGTTCTTCAGTCTTATGCGTGTTTTTAAAATGTTTTTCTTCAAAACCTTGTTCGGATTTTCGGGGTTCCACTGTAGATGCCCAAAACATTTTAGCCACAAAATGACCAGTTACCATGCATATATTTTGTCTTCTGATCAAAAATCTTTTTGTATTAAGCGATTTAAAGTAATGTTACAAGAAAATAAATGTATGAAACTTATATTTTCTTGGGATCAGTATATAATTTAATGTTAACGCATTTTATTATTTTTATGTTATTTTTACCGTTATTTCATTGTTTTCATTTTATTATATGTATTATACAACGAAGGTCTTCCAATTTTTTAAATATGACTATAATATCTCTAGTTTAATTCATTATAATGAACACGATTAATGTACTATTTTTTTAAACTCCACGATCTAGTTGATGGTTATTCTTCTTTTAATCCAATGCTGCGTAGGGCACTGGTTTGTACAGCAGCAGTAAACGCATGAAGGAAAAGCGATCAGCTTTGCACTTCAGGTACCAGTCCAGGGAATATTAAATAAGTATTGGAGTGAAAATTGCTTATATTTATTTTGACCCTCCTGGGAAAACGAACGCGAAATCCAAAAAATCCTATTTTATGGAAGAGAAATTTTTATCAAAAAATCAATAAAAGTCTCCACATGATCTTTGGCCATATTCCGAGGTACGGTCCCTTTTGTAGGAGCTCCTGGGTACTCTGGTAGCGGGAGAAGATAGGAACTTGGTGCAGGTGGTCAATAATACTGAAGAAGCGGAACCAGTCCCGGTCATGGAACCGGAACCCATTGTGGAACCTGAACCCGTTGCGGAACCTGAACCCGTTGCATCAACATCGCGAGATTACTCCGCATCACACAGCGACCCTGGATCAGAGATAGCTGTGAGTCATTTCATTTTTTGAAGATTGTATTCAATTCATCGTTGATGTGAAAGTTTACTTTATCTAAGAAGTTACTTCTTTCAACATTGAATATTTAATTTTTTTAATATGAAAATGTTGATTTAAAAAACACTGACGAAAAATAAAGTATTGTTTCAGCGGGTAATCTTCTAAGACATTTGTGAAATTTATTCTAGAAATTTAAAAAAATATACCCACACTCTATCTCATCTCAGCAAGGAATATGTTTTCTGTTAGCCGTATGCGATGACATATTTTTAAATGACTTTAATTACCAGTGAGATTTTTTAAAGTTTGATAATTTAATATAAATAGATGTTCCACAATTTATCATTTTGTTATCTTTCCAAATATCTTATTTTGAATAATTAAGTAAGTCTTTTAACTTATGCATTGAGAAACTACATTTATAAACATTAATACAAGTTTTCAAACAGATTCATGAACAAAGCGACAGTATTATGCTATAGGTACTCACTCGTAAAGTCGAAAATGTCTAACGGCAGTCACCGCATACGGGGATTAATTTTCAGACTCTGTAAAGATAGTTCCTGCCAGGATTGGGTTAAAATGAGGATCAATTCAGTTTTGGTCCTGCATTACGGTGTTAATTCATGTTAAGTTATGTCACGACCTACTAATGATGAATTCACATTTATTCATCATTGAACAACAAACTAGAAAAAAAATTAAAAAATCTTCTAGTACACAACCATGATATATGATTTACACACAATGAAGGGTTGATGGTCCCAAGAATTAATAGTAAATATGGGAGTAGAACACTTCAATAAATCGTTCCAAATATTTTTAATTTATTGCCGACGGAGGTAAAAGGCCAAAATAAAATATGGAACAAAGGCAAAATAAAGGAATGGGTAAATGATCAAGAGTTGATTTTATGAAAATTGGAAAATAGTTTTTTTCTCTCTCTTTTTTTGTGTGTATAAATAAATTTAAAAAATGTCACCAACAAAACAAGCAAGGTGGCTTGGTGAGTCTCTGTGAAAAAATGTTAATTATGTTTATAAATTTTGAAATAAATATATACAGTATATGTATTTATATGTATATATATAATTAACAAATAAATGTTTCAATATAAAAAATTAAATAATTGTACAATGATTGATTATTCTCGCTACCTTAATTACCACCTTGGACTGTTTCATTAGAATATTGTAACATTTATAGGGACAGTTAGTGCCCGCCGTATCAGAGCAACACCAGCAGGTGGCCCACGGTGACCTGATCCGTGTGGTGAGTGACCGCTGCCAGGATGCCTCCAGCACTGTCCGCACACGCGCTGTGGCCATCCTCGCCGCTTGCTCCTCCTCCGCCAACACCACTATGCAAGCCACCATTAAGGTAAGCAAGGTTTCAACACTGTCCAATTATGTATTGGGACACCCCATAAATAATGCAGTTTTTTTAAAAGAACTTTTATTTTTCAAAATTAAGGAAAACAAAACTTTTTGTACTGTCTACAATGCTCTTACATCTAACTTGTAGACTTTTATTCATCTTTTTCGAAATTCCCCGCTTTTTTAAAAATCCCTGAGGATTGGGTTAGACGTTGGCATAGCTGTTGTGCCCAGTGATGGGATTCAAAATTTTCAACAACCGGTTCGCCCTTTAGGTACTTCCCCCCCCTATAAAAAAATGGTTTTTACATTTATTCATTTATTTGTTTTTTATTCTTCACATAAACAGAACATTCACATAACAACTGAGATGCTCCAAATACTTAATAAATATCTTTCACAATATTCTTTTTACTGTGCAGTAACTTAACTGAATTTTTCCACAATTTTTTTTTTCATCTTTCTATTATTTTTTCTCTTTGTGAGGTTCAAATATTTTTACAACGTGGCGGACCAAGTAAACGGAGCGTGCTCCGATACGTGATTTCAATCGGAATATTGTGTGACAACAAAGGGTTAAGGACCAGTTCGGCGAACACTAAAGATTTTAGGCACCATAAATTTTGATGAATAACACATGTTTTTTTTACAATTTCTGGGTACTTTTTCTACTTAATGTATGTAAACAGAATGTTATCCCTTAAAAACCTAGCAACAGTTAATTAAAACACTTTAATACCTTTCATACTCATTTTTCAGGAAGTGTTTGCAGGCGAAGAAGGGTTATTGGAACTAGGAGCGCAAAAGCTGAAGGACGAGAAGGTGGCCGTGCGTCGTATGGCCATGACCCTCATTGAAAATATTCTCAAAAATAACGACGCGCTGCAGACCAGGGAGCGCCTGGAGCCTATAGTTGCCCTGTGCCGGGACATGAGCGTGATGGTGCGGTGTGCGGCAGTGTCCTGCCTCACCGGCTTCGTGCAGCGCTGGACCAACACCGTCACCCTGGATGCCTGGCTAGCAGGACCGCTCAATCAGCTCTCCGATCCTGAAGTCAAGGTGAACACCATTCTTTCGCCAAGTCTTCAGCCGTGTCACAACCCGCTTATGTTCATTGTGTTGAGAATTGGGAATATTGATACAATTAGATCCACCATTCCCGAAGCACTCCGGAGACATAAGATTGTGCTTTGTGGAATGCATCCAAAATTAATGAAAACGGTACAATTATGAATTTCCATGATTCATACAATATTATGATTCGTAATAAAATCGAATCTGCGTATTGAGACAATACTGAAACTTTTTAAGTGTCTGAAAGTCTTATGATAAGGAATTCCACAAGATAAAGATATTTTATCCGGCTAAGAGAGAATAGAATCTTTCAGATTTATCGGGACTGCATTAAAGTTAACACAATGAAACAATTATCCTTTAATGATGGGGATGATTGGGGATTTTTCAGTTTTGAAAGCGAGAAGAATCAAATTTAATTTTGTTACTTTTGTATATGTATGTAGTTATATATTTGTATGTTCTATTAGATAACTTTAATCTGAATATTCATAACTTTTTTAAGAGCCACTACTCTAAATTTGGCACTGGTTATTTCGGTATCTCTCCTTAGTTATTTTACATATATTCATACTACCTTCTTGTACTTGTCTCGCCAGACATTCTCACTAATTTGCGAAAAAGAAAACAAATACAGCTTTGAAAAATATATTAAGGTAGTAAAATTACACTTCGTTAACATAATGGAAAGTGAATATCTCGCGGGTAAAAAATAATTGAATATTTCAAATGTTCATATCTCCAGATACATTTAAAACCATTAGCCGAAAACCAGTTTTTGGTAATATTTGATCTTCAAGTAAAGGCTGACTATTAAACAACATTTTTTTATCTCTTTTCTCGAATTATTGAACCTTATCAAAGTATTTACTATATAGGCGCAAGAATTGGTGGTTGAATCTTTACGTAACCTGCTGTTCGTTCCCCTGAACAAGTACTCTGCCACCCCGAGTACGAATGAACAGCGCCCGTGGCTCCTCATGGAAGCCATTGTGCGCAAGAACATGCGGCGACACCTGGCGCGAGGTATAAACATGCTCCATAACTCCTCCAAAGTACTCAGGTAATTTCTCAATATTACTAATATGTATCATAATTTCAACATTAATACATTGACTGCCACTGTCAGCCGCCAGTGGCCTATACAAGCCATTTCAATTGCGCCTCGTCGGCCACCGGAGGCTGACACTTTGTACCTTATATTGTCATATAAAGTCTATATAAGATACAAAGTGTCAGCGTTTGGTGCCCAATAAGACGCAATCGAAATGACTTGTGTCGGTCACCGGTGGCTGACACTGACAATCAATGTGTTAATAATATTATCAAATTACATATAAAAAATGCTATTTTGGTCTAGTCTGCGGGGAACTCTATAGAACTTTGGCCATTTTATGACCGTACCACAGATAATGTAGAGTTTTAATGACCAGTACAATGAAAGGGTAATGATTTCGAAGAAGAGCCTCTATCAGGGGCCTCTACGATGCCAGAAGACTTCCATTCATTATGGATGGCACAGGATCTTTTGAGATGGAGCAAGACCATCCACAGTCACAAAATTTATTATGAGCGGGATTAAATTAAAACTAATATTCCGAGACTTTACGGTCATATGTCACTATATATATAAAACTAATATAAATTACAGTAAAAGCCGCTTATAATGCATCTTTTATAACGCGCATTCAGATACATATACTGCGGGTCTCTTTTTGCCATTTTTGTTTTAAAGTGCCCAGCATAAAAAAAAATACAAGCACTGCGAGGTAAACTAAAATAGACCTTAGAAGAGATATTTCCAGACATACTATTCGCAATTGTTGGAAAATGGCAGTTTCCTAAGAAGTGACAAAGAAGTTTTGTTATTCATAGAAAATAATTATAATTTTTGACAATTTGTTTGTACTGCGGTGATCGTATAACGCTGGTCAGATACGCCTCCCACAAACCCGCATTATAACCAACTTCCACTGCACTATAGTGCAACCATAGGCTTTTCTTATACCGGTTTAAGACGTATTCGTCTATTATTGTTAAAAAAAACACATTCTTGATCTAGTCAATGGTTTATATATTATATATTATATTTTAAAATGTCAAAAGAAAATATATCTAGTTCTAAGATTTGGTTTTTACTATTACATCACGTCTTCTCGACCTTGTTCTACATTGGTTTTTAACCGTGTTGGAGGTACCGAACCCCACCAGTTTCATATGGTTCATTGAACCCTTAATTAAAAAAACATATATTGCTAGATTGATATATTCCTTTCAAATAATATACTAGATCTATTTAATGAATATATCGCACACTCCTTTCAACAACGTCATAAATCAAAAAACTTGGTTTTTCAGGAGATCGTTTTTAAAGTTTAAAAATATAATGAAATGTAGTAAAAATAAATATCAAGCCACATATTGGACTTTTTACTGTGCAACAAATCTTTTTAGATAAAACCTGATGGTTTGTTCTCCATTTGAAAAATATTTAGTATGTTTTAAAAAAATATTAAACAATACCTTTTCTTCAAAATGCAAAAACAGCACTTTCTGCCCTGAAGCTGGTAAATATTAAGTTAAAAATATGCCGCTTCTGCTGGGATATAATACATTTTTTGGGCATTCCGAAAATATGCACAACTGAAAATTGTCAATTTTTGATATATGACGTTGAAAGGAGTGAGCGATATGTCATATCATTTTTCAAAATATTTGATATATTCCTTTCAAACAATATACAAGATCTATTGGATAAATGAATATATTGTACACCGTATCATTTGTCATAATACAATACAATACAATAAGTCGGGTGTGTGTTTTAACCTCCGCCGAACCCGGAAGATTGACTAACCGAACCTCTGGGGTTCGATTGAACCCAAGTTTAGAACCACTGTTCTAGTTTATCCGTTCAATTTATATGTGAATGTATGTTAAAATCTCATTTCATTAATTTCCTCCTCTCTGAAAAATAAAGAGCTTTTATTTTATTTTTTCTATAGTTTCCGATTGGTAGATATCCTGTACACGCACATTGGTACGGCGAACAATCTATCCTGTTGGGTCCTACTGTTGTGTGTCGCTCGACACATCAAGGTGTCTGACGTACACTTCGTCCTGGACTATTACAACGAAATGACTACCGAAGTAATGGTTCGTAATTTTTAATTTTGTTTTTTTACATTCGTAGCATTTTACAGTTTGTTTAATTGAATTAGCACTTACCGAAGTCTCTCCATCTTCCGACAACTAGCAGATGCCGATAGTCTATCTACATGCAGGAAAAGAATCCATCCCGTTTTGAGTCCGATAGAATGAGAGTTTCCAGAAACTAAAAGTGACAGAAAACAGTTGAAAAAACGGGGATAAGCGAGCGATAGGACAGCCTACTACAAAATCCTCCGCATCCGTTGTGTAATGGTCAGCACGCTCGGCTACCGTACTGGAAGTCTCGAGTTCGATTCCCAGTGAGAGGGTCAAATATGTAATATTTTCACTCTAATATTTATTTAATACTACCCTGGACTGGTACCTGAAGCGGAAGGCTGATCAGCTTTCCTTCATGTGTTGATAATCAAGATAACACTGTGTTTATATGATGCAGTGCCCTATGCACCATCGGGTGCGGATGAGGGTTTAAAGAAGACTACAAGATGCATAAACCAAATAAAGGAGTTTACAGGCGGGTCCTTGTTAAACGCTGCCTTCAACATGGCACCTAATATCCCCGAAGACTGAAATTCGGCTTTTAGCGAGACCAAGTACTTGCTCTATAATTAATAAATATTTATTTATTTTAACTTCATGTACAGAAAAGAAATAAGTACATTGGCGGGCTTATTGCTAATAAGCAATCAACCAACCAAAAACAGACTAGTGATGTTGGTCAAAACGTTTGATACCATATATAGATGTTTGAAATCAGAGGGTAGATAATAATGAACATTAAAAAAAAACTTAAAAATAAATTACAAATTGATGATTATAAGGAAGGCAAAGGAAAAGGAAGTTTAGGGAAGGAGGTAGAGGGAAAAACTAAGGGAGAATGTTTAATGGATATTTAGGATTCTAACGATAGATAGTAATTAATGTCTCAGACGTTTCTTACCCTTTTAACCGGGGAGTTCACTTTTTAATTACGCAACATACAACGGGCGAATTCTTTCACTAGGACGTGTCAGTATGTCACGCCCAGCGGACGTAAGTTCATATATTTTATTTATACTTAAAAAATGTTTTTTTATTTTATTTATATATAAATCACAAAGGAAAATACAAAATTACAAACAAATAGAAAATAATTTATGTCAAAACACGTATGGATGACTAATTACCTTTGTTGTTCGAAAATATATGTCCCGCCCGTTCCAGGGAGCAACATATATTTACAGGACGTATTCATTTGATATTGTTTACGTTTGAAGTATTTATACGTCCCACTCGGTTAACAGGTTAACCTTCCCTTCCCGGTGTTGTGTACCTATTACACATTGCTTCTAATAACCATAATATCTCTATAAACATAATAAAGACAAGGCTAAGATTTTAGGTATTCCTCCATAACATATTTATGCATTAATTTAAAAAATAATGTTAATAATAATCATAATTTATCGGGTACATCGGAGGTATTGTATATATAAACATCGCGTGAAGAGTGTGTGGGAACCACGACACTATATTCGCATCTCAGTCTTGCATACATGCACTGTGTAAGCGTGAGGAGCTCAAAGCTCAATTTTCTCTGGTTAGTGGTCAGTTGCTCTTGAGCTCCCGACAAGAGCGGACCTATGCTTGTTTTGTGAGAGTTGTCAGATTGTTTTTTAATGTTTTCAGCAAATAAATCTAGATTATTGTAATTTTTTACTGCGTTTATAATTAATTAACCCTTCACTGCAAAGTGTATCAAATTTGTTACATACCCAAAAGTTAATGTTAAAACGTTCTTTAAAACTATAAGCAATTATTCTTTGTTGTTACTGATTAGATACATTCATAACTCACGTATATAGTTCATAATTTAGCCAAAAGACGCGCTATGAACGCCAAAATAACTTCACTTGTCTCTCGAAGACGAACTGTCAATGCGGTCCTGCAGTGAAGGGTTAAGGGGATGAGCTATGAATGTCCGTATTTTTCCAATTTAAAATCGCTAATTTTTTATTGTGTAGTGACTACCCAACTCCAGGACGCGTCTTTTATTTTAACACCGGAAGGGAAAGGTTAAAAGTTATTAAAAAAGTTAAATTTTTTACAAGGAGAGGTAATTCATTCCATAGTCTGTATGCAATATGTATTGCGATGATTATTTCAGTTTGGCGACACGCGTCTGGTGATTCTGGTGCTGGACGTGCTGCGCGAGTGGTCCAAGTCTATCCCCGCCACAAAAGCAACCGTCCTGCGCTCGCGCCTCATCCGTAGCCTGCGCGACGGCTCGCTGCCCTCGGGGGCCGCGCACGCTGCCGTGTCGCTGACGCAGCACCTCACGCGCCTGCTGGGGGGGGACGAGCGCTGGGCCGGGGAGCTGGCCGCCGAGGGCGAGGCCGGCCTGCTGAGTGCGCGCACCAACCAGGTGGGAATAGTAACCACTACCCATCGGCAGAGTTGCCGGGTCTTTTCCAAATAAATAGCGAACAGTAACCAAAAAAAAACTTTTATCCGTTTATTTATATTATTAACTTAACTTTTTCGAGATGAAGACTCTCCGATCCATAACCACATTGCGAGACCGAGTAAGAAATACCGACATCCGGAGAATGTGTAAGACGGAGGATATTTATGAAAATTACAAATTGATGATAATAAGGAAGACGGGAGTAAAGAAGGAGGTAGAGAAAAAAACTAAGGAATGAGGTTTGATAGACATTATACCGCAGGAGAATTTTGTTCTGTGTTATAAAGGTGATAAAAAAAAATCATTTAAGGTTATAAAATAAAATACACCCCTTTGAGAAATCAATCATTATTTAAGAAGTATCATCGTGAACAACAAACTAGACAAAAATATCGAAATCCTTTAGTACACAACCATAATACACGATTTACACACAACGAAGGTTTGATAGTCCCAAGAATTAACAATAAATATGGGAGTCGAACACTGCAACATATCGTTCCGAACATTTTTAATTTGTTGCCATTGGATGTTAGAGGTCAAAATAAAATATGGAACAAAGACAAAATAAAGGAATGGGTAAATGATCAAGAGTTAATTTTATGAAAATTGTAAAATGTTTATATTCTTAATTTTTTTTCCTTTTTTGTGTCTATATTAGGTTAAAATCGTTAAAAACAATAAAAAATGTATTAAAAAGAACTCCACCGACAAGACATGAAGGTGGCTTGGTGGGTCTCTACAAAAAAAAAGTTCTAAATATGTATAAATTGTGATTTAAATACATTTACACAAATAAAAAAAAAAAAAGGTTAGTTTTTATATGTTTAGAATTATACCGGAGCTATTGATGTTTCAGATCCAAGGCTCCTCCTTGTTGGCTATGGCTGACTTAGCTTTAGCCGCTGACAGAAAACCCTCGCCACAAATCATCCAGCTACTGGTAGATCTTATCGAATCGGAACATAAGGGTTAGTTCATGTACTAATTTGTTTAAAACACTTGGTTTGGGGCCACCCAATTTGAATACCTCGAGTACTCCCTCGGGGTAGAGAAAGAGCAAAAGAATCCTCTTGAGATATTTTTCACTAGAGTACGGGTATTATCCTCCCTTCTACCTGACTGAATTCCTTTGGGTATATTTGCACACTTCTAATAATGTAGAGACTAGAAAGAATGTTTTTATTTTATAATTATTAAACCATATCCGCTCCCTAGGTGGAGCATATGGAGTCCACAATTGTCTCCAGGCTTTTCTGTCGGCTGCCAGCTCCCTAGCATCCTCCCAAGTCAGATCCGCGTCCCGAAGTTCTGACGAGAACTGCTGACGAATTGTCAGCAGTGGTCGTCCTGGGCGGCGTGAACCTGATGCCTTGTAAAAGAGGCAAGCTTGGTTAAGGCTCTCGGAAGGCATGCGGAGTACATGGCCAAGCCAACTGAATCGCCTTTCCGTAACAACAGTTGTGACCAAGACTGGCTGAGTCCTGCGCCTTATCTCTTCATTCCTCACAAAGTCAAACCACCGCACGCCTAAAATTCTCCATAGACACCTATTCTCAAAGCTTAGTATATACACGGCTGCTCTAGGCCCTTGTAAGGTGCCATGTTTCACAGTTTTATGTTATACAATTGCAAATTTAATGGCAAATAATTATGGTAAAAATTCTTGATTTTTTTAGCTGTTATTGTCGATAAGGATAAGTGATTTTAAAAAATTAGCGAGAGGCAGATGCTACCTTATTTCAGTTAATCATAGCAGCTTTTGTAACAATAAATCTGTTGTTATAAAAAAATGCTTGACTGCAGGAAACAACTGCGCAGTTCGAAACTGTTATTTTTTAAAAACAGTTATTACAATTGTGAAATGGTAGCAGTTGCAACTGCAATGTATGCAGAATGACAAAAGTTTGACCCTAAAATCATACCGTTTTATTTTTGCTTTATATTATTATATTTACGTATTGAATTGAAGTATTTTTGTTATTTACATCATTAATTCATATTGATTTCATTAAATTATTTATTAAAAAAAAGTCTAATTAAATTGTGTTACACCGCATGTAAATAATAATTTTTATTTACAAAATATCCTCTCTTGCCTACTTTATCTGCACTGAATTGATGTAGAATCAGGCGAATTAAAAGTATCTTTTAGTTATGTGTACATTAGATATGCACATCATAAGTATACTTAAGTCCTGAGTAGAAGGCTAAAAGCACAATGTAATCTAAAAGAAGAAATGCATAAATATCTCCATACATGAAGAGGCCGATGGTTGTGGTTTTTAATTGAATATACCCGATTTGTGTATACTATTGCAGTGGCGCTGAATGTGCGCGCGTGTGCCGTGGCCGCCCTGGGCAAGATGAGCATACGCGAGCGTTCCACCGCCGGACTTACCGCGCCGCTCTGCGCACGCCTCCTCGCCGCACCCCACTCTGCCCTCCCACTCAAGGTCAACTCCATGTGCGTGCTGGCCGATCTCTGCACCAGGTACATACCCTCCCTCTACTCTACCACTGCTTGTTCTTCTTCTTCTGTTTGTGTCATGTCAGGTTCCCCTGACATCGACTATCACTTGAGAGTAATTGTCCTTGTCTTGGGCAGCTATAAACAGCGCCTCGGCGGTCCTGATCCCTGTCCAATCTCGTATATTCTAGTTACATCAATCTAATTATTATGTTATTTAATGTTTCGGCATTCACTTTGTGGTAAGACATGATTAAATTATGAATAGAAACATTTGGTTTTTAACCACTATTATATTTTATTTATAGATTTGTCGTTTAATTTGTATAACTCCATTTTAATTTATGTATTAAATGTTAAATCAAACACTGATTTTTTGAGTCTACTAAGTTGTATTTTTTTGTTGAAAAAATACATAAAAATCAATTTTGTGACAATCGTTTCAAACATTTTCAAACATTCATAAAGTGCCTACCGGTTTTGAAGCTAACTGCTTCTTTTTCAAGACTGATTAATACTAATCAGTCTAATTAGTATTAATCAGTCTTGAAAAAGAAGCGGTTAACTTTGAAACCGGCAGATATTATGGTTAAGTTATAATAAAATATATAAAGTGATTTTAAAAGCAAGTTATATTTTAATTATAAAAAATGTGTTTTTAGATTCACGTCCATCGTGGAGCCGATGTTGCCGGCGGTGTGCGCGTGCCTCGGCAGCGCGGAGGCGGCGGTGCGGCGCTGTGCGGCGCAGCTCCTCACGCAGTTGCTGGTGGGGGACTTCCTGCGCCTGCGCGGGGCCCTGTACTTCCACTACTTCTCGCTGGTGTGCGACCCCGACGAGGCGGTGCGCGACGTGGTCCACTACTACCTGCTCAACTGCCTCGTGAAGCGTAACAGGGGCGTCCTCTACCACAACTTCGTGGAGTGCATCTTCTACTACAACCGTTTCGAGGGCCACT
This sequence comes from Brachycentrus maculatus, assembly GCF_059751285.1. Classification (NCBI taxonomy): domain Eukaryota; kingdom Metazoa; phylum Arthropoda; class Insecta; order Trichoptera; family Brachycentridae; genus Brachycentrus; species Brachycentrus maculatus. Next base: position 1,431,328 of record NW_028281009.1, on the reverse strand, counting down.
CCACCTACGCCAAATTCTATGTCACCGATGAGGAGAAGAGACTCTTTACCTTGCAAGGTCGATCTTATTGATAATTTAGTCATTTACCTAGAGCCATTTTCGAAAAATTGTTTCCCGAGAGTGCTTATACTATACTATCTTAACCTGTTAACTGGGCGGTCCGCTGTCCAATTACACAACTTGTAATGGGCGCAAATACTGATTCACTCCGTGTCTTAAATTCATGTCGAGACATGTATGGATGACTAATACCTTTGTTGTTCGATAAATATATGTCCATAATATATAATATAATGAACATATATTTCAAGGACGTATTCATATGTCCTTCCCGTACCCGATATTGTTTGCTTTGGACGTATTTATGCGTTGGACGTATTTATTCGTCCCGCCCGGTTAACAGGTTAAATGTATATGGAATGACAAATTTCCCTTTAAGTGGAACAAACGAGTAAGGAAAGAATGGTAAAATAAATTTATGAGGCGAATGTAATTGGAAAAAGGAGCAGAGAAAGACCGAGAAGAACTTAGCACAATCAGGTATGCCAAATACTTGAAAGCGGTCAGGTTAGGAGTCAAAACAATCAGCAGGTATGTATAAGAAGATGCGTGAACGTGGAAGAGGCAAAGAATGTTTGTAAAGACAGAGTGGTGTGACGTTCTATTCTCTCTGCCTACCCCAGCGGTGAAGCGGCGTGATGGTTAGCTAGTTTTTTTCTTCAAATTTCCTTCGGTCCAAATGTCTGGCAATGACGCATTTTCCCAATAAAAATTATTGATTCTTTTTAATCGTTCGTAAATGTGAAAATAAATAAAAAAGCACTTTGTGTATCTCTTCATCTTCTTGCTCAATGCTGAGCGTCGTGGTCTTCTGGAATGTCAGGCACTTGGTGCACAAGTTCTCTCCATTCTTCCCGGTCCTGGGCCAACTTGATGGCTGCGTTTAGCGAGGATCCGGTTAATTCCTTTATTTGGTCTGTCCATCTTGTTGGAGACCGTCCTCTTGCCCGCTTGCCTTCAACTGTACCTGTTACTACCAGTTTTTCAAGACTCTTCTCGTTCTTTCTGGCGATATGCCCAAAGTAGGACAGAATCCTTTTCCTGCAAGTCGTGGAGAGTCTTTCTGTCACTGACAGTTCGCGGAGAATGGAGACGTTTGTGCGTCTTGCAGTCCAAGGAATGCGCAGCATCCTCCTCCAGCACCACATTTCAAACACATCCAGCATATGTCTTTCCTTTTTCCTCAGTGTCCATGTTTCCACTCCATACAGCGCAATGGAGAATACAAGAGATTTCACTAAACGGGTTTTCGTTCTCCTCAGTATGGACCGATTTTTCCATATCTTCGCCAGACTAGACATTGCTGATTTTGCCATTCCAATTCTTCTCCGGATTTCTGCTTCACAGCCTCCGTCTTTAGAAATGAGTGCACCTAAATAGATAAAGTCGTCGACTTCTTCATAATCCCTTAAAGAATTGTTCCTTATCAGGGTGCCGAATCGGTCGATGACAAGAACCTTGGTTTTACTTTTGTTTATTTGAAGTCCTAAATGCTGGCTTTCTATTTCGACTCTATGGAGGAGTTCAGCCATTTCGTCCTCATTGTTGGCTATTAGCGTTGTGTCGTCTGCAAACCTTATATTGGAGATCTTTTTGCCCCCTACTGATACGCCACCTTCCCACCCGTCTAGTACTTCCCTCATTATTTATTTTTGTGTATAAAGTGTGTTAAATCTGATATTTCTCTTGTATATTAGGAATATTAATTCACTTTTAATATTGATTTACAAACCCTTTTATCTTAACTGACATTTTTGGAAAATGCTTTGAATTTTATACCCCAACTATATTTCCAGGTGAAGATAAACGTCATACTCGACTCACCGTTTATGATCTGATGTTGAATAATATGAGTGATGTTCACAGACTTAACGCCCAGGTAAATACGTGTAAAAGGACTATATTATGTAGTTGAATTCTACAAAATGATGACTTCACTAATATTATTAATGAAATGAAATATTTTTCAGGTAAAGTTGTGTCGTGAAGTAAAAGAGTTGAGTAAAATAGGGGATGCAGGAACGGCGGTGCTGCGGGACGCTCTGTTCTGTCTCCGTCGAGCTGCTCGTCCTCCGCAGACCAAACCACTCTCCGAGGATATGGCCGCTCGGGTCACCACCAACATCGTGTCAAAGGTAATTTGGAATCAGTTCATCCCACCATACCCATTAACTGCTTTGCACTTTCTGTCAAATAATTAACATTAACCCTTATAGTGCTGAGCTTATTTTCACATATTTTGCATAAATTGCTTATTGCTTTTCATCATCACTACTTGACAAATTTGACATTTTATAGGTAGAAATAAAAACTTTTACTTAAAGAAAATACAAAAATCAATGTTAAATTCACAGCAAAATAATTTTAAATGGTTATTTATAAATGTTATTAACTTATTAAAAACGTTATACATGCGCGCGCTAAGACACGTCCGTACAGGTCGATACCTAAATCAAATTGCGCAATAGTCGGTATTCTGACGCTCCGCATTTTATACGCATTCATAGTGTCGATCTATCGACAGTTTGCACTCTAAGGGTTAATTAATAGTCATATAGTCAATAGCATAGTGAAAGTAGATATAAAGGTTTCATTTTCATTTCTCATTCAAACCCTCATCCACACCCAATGGTGCATAGGGCACTGCATCATATAATCGTAGTTTTATCTTGATCGTTAACACATAAAGGGAAGGTGATTAACCTTCCCCTTCAGAAACCAGTCCAGGGTATTATTGAATAAATATTAGAGTTAAAAAAAATATAAATAAAAAAAGATATAAAGATATTTCATAATATGTATATCCTTTTCTTTCAATATTTGTAAAATTTATGATTTTTTTATAAATTGTTTAGATTTGAAATTTCTGACAGCTAATTTAATCTCGTTTCTAAGCTTTTTTTAAAAATATTTTAGAACAAACAGCGACTTAATTGTACAATCGTTTCGCAATAACATGGGACAGTTTGTGTGGCTACATGGTACAAGCCCAAATGCGACAAAAATCATTACAAGTGATTGTATTGCAATGTGGCTAATTGACAAAAAGCCTTAATAAAGGCTGTAGAAGTCTATCTCGCATCTTCTCACAACTTAAAGCAACTGGAATACCAGATTTACAATAGAACGTTGTCATCTATGATTATTCCACTTAAAATGCAACCCTTTCTATTTGTAATATTTTTGCAACTGAATCTATGGCTCGAATGTACAAGGACAACTGCACAAAAATACACGAAAAATCTGAAGCGCCGCAACGTTTATGCAAAGCGGAGTTTTCGGTTGGCACAAGTAAGCGTGGCATAAGGTATGTATAAATAGATGGACTATCAGAAAGCTTACAATAGTAGCATTCGTATATTCAATACATTTGTGCTATACTTCTTATACCAGTTGTAAGGATGGTCTAGGCTTTTTTTAACCCTTAGACATTTGTAATTATCTTATATATTAGATTCTCCACATTTATTTATCTTTTACAATCCTGTTTGATTGCAGAAAGCAAAGCAGGATGTGATGGAGGTGGTGGTGCCCACTATCATCAGCCTCCACAAATGCCTGCGCAGGACCTCCTCTCCCCTCATACCCGACCTGGTGGCCTACGTCAACGACCTGCTCAAAGATTATCGCCCAGAGGTAATTCTTCACTAATACTGTATAATGCACAAAAGTTAGTCAACAATTACCAGCACTTAAGGTTAAACATACTGTGTATGCACTCTTATGGTAGGGACTGACCGGAGCCATTTCGTCATGCGACATTTGCGAGCATTTGTATAGTCAGTACAGCAAGCCCAGTGCTCCATCTATAGTCTTGTGAGCGACGTTACATTACGGCGAAATGCTCCGGTCATTCCCCACCGTTAAGAGTTGGTGCCGCTGCGATCATGTGATCAAAGTTTGACCTTGAAAGCGATTTTTTTTTCGTTACTAGGACAGTCTTAACATGCCCGTTCCACTAGTTTGTACCATAGAAATTGGATATTCAGGAATGAATATCCAATTTCTATTATTTTTTTTATTACATTCTTATTTAAACCATTTGAGTTTCGAGTTGCTGAAACACACTGCCGTCAACCGCAAATCTTGTTCCATGCGACTATTATCTCTTTAGAATGCTTTCTAACCTTTATATGGTACACACTGCCAGTCACACAGCAGCAAAAATATAACACAATCAAGATTAAAACTTAAAAAGTCATAGGTAAGTGGGGAAAGCAGTGAGAAAAATACGCTGTGAAAATCCGAACGCAAACAATTTTGAACTCTCCTTAGCAGTGTGGCAGATACGGACAGCTTATCCGCTACTCCTTCTTATATTTATGTTTTTGTAACTAATATAGATCGAGGAGCTTTTGGAGGAAGACAGGGAGTTGATGGACGAGGTGAGGATTCTGCAAGGGAACGCGCCGACTCCACTCACCACTCAAAGGAACAGAGTAGACAATGTACCCCTCACCCTCGAGGATGACGAGCCCTCCTCCCTGGCGCCGGATGCGCAGGGCATGATGGAGACCCCGCTGAGTCGGAAAAAGAGGTCTAAATCCACCCACACGCGAACACGGAAAGCTAAACGTGTTCTTAATAACAACTTAGATGACACTTCGTAGTTTTTCATCTCTGTCCCTCATGCGGCATTCGCGCTAATCAATAATTAAGACATTCCACTAACCTGACCAGATAATGGCCTCATGTAAATAGGTATTCCGAGATAATGAAGTGTCTTCGAGACAATTTTTCAATACAACCCAGTGATCCATGGGCGAGTTTGAAGCGACATCTAGTCAGATTCTTGTGAAGTAAATAGTAATCTTCTCTATATTTGTAACACATAAGGACACGTGAAATATTTTTATTTTTATTTATTTATACTAACAATATTTGAATGTCAAAATGTTGATATGAATACAAATACTGGGTTTATTCGCCGTGGAACTTCCTAAAAATCAATTCTTAAACAAGAAGTAATTTGGACATGCTTAAAATTATGTTGATAACTTTTGCATTCCTTTCAAATGATTCATTTGATTTACCACTGATTAATATGGAGGTTTTACTTAATCGGGAAATAGGAAATGTACCTCGGATTTCTAAGCTTATCTATAAATATAGTTTTCTTGATTCAATTATTTTATTTATGGGGGCACAGCCTACATATATATTTGTATGTACTACATACAAACATAATATTCTTATATCAACATTAATATTAGAAAACACAGATACAATTTTATTTTGATAGTTTGAGTCGTATGCGGCTTCATACATAAATAAATAAATAAATAGTTATCGAAATGATGGCTCCAATCTTTCCAGTGTTAAATATTCTAAATCCCTTTTTTGATATTTCAATTTTCATTATAGACTGATATTTTTTTATGTGTTCCTAATTTTCTGTTTAAAACATTGTTAGAAAAAAAATTATATATATATTAATATATTAAACTCTAAAAAATATTTACAATGTAGTAAACATTAGGTGTGTATTTTTATGTCAAAAATATTGTTTTCTTAAAATCATAATAAATAACCTCAAAAATTAATTGTGTTTATTATGATAATTATATCAACCCTTTTTTGTAAAATCATTATAAACGTAAGTCATGCCAAGATCATTTTGTTTAGTAAATATGCCCGAAATAAATATATGAGCATAAAAAGTATCATTATCTAAATGGTGTTTATAATATTTTAGAGGAAAGGGGCGATATTGTTATCCTTTAAGTTGATTAGGAAAACTTCTTCTTCCTTGAAAGGAAAACAAAATATCTTCTTCACAAATGGTATTGTGGGGATGTATATTTTCATTTATCTTTTTTAATGAGTTTCTAATTTTTTTTATTTTTCTTGTAGAAAAATAAGGTAAGATAAATAAAACGAGGGTTTTGATATTAATATCAACTTTCAGAAAATTTATTTGATAACTCGATTAAATTGGGTATTGTTATTACGTTGACGTACATTCACAAACAATTGTTTTAGCTAAATCCTAACATAGTATTTAACTACGATACATGTCAATTAACCAGTGGCGTCTTACGCACGTGGAATATTAAATTTAAACATCAAAGTAATCACAGAATCAAGAAGTAAATAGATCATTACGCTATCCATATAATATCAAATGGCACTATCCAGTGGGAAAGGTGGGAATAAGGCCTTGTTGGTTGGAGGGGGACTATGTATCATGTGCTAGTTCCCTACTTGGTGACGCGGGTGCCCACTGCCCCGCTGGCTGGGGGCGAGCGGTGAGCGGCACCGACTAGTGACCGACTACATATATCACAGAGACACGGGCAAGCAACATTCACAATACAGACAGATGGAATACCTAAGTACGGGAACTATTCCATGGAAAGGGGTGGCCTTCACACTCTAACAACTCAAATTGAGTCCTAATTATTATTTGTTACTTTAAAATGTAGAATACGTCATCGTATAACGTTCACGATAAATATTTTGATAAACAGAACAAACACAGATGTCTATTAATTAGTATTCCACAAATATGTGTTGATATGGATTTTCACAAAGAAACAACATTTATTAAGTGTATAAACGATGTTGAGAACATCCGGGTAAGCGCTAGACAGTTGCGCAATGGAAGCCCGTCTAACTAAGCATACGCCTGCGGGTCGGGAGTACAGGATACCTAATAGTATAAATGCCAAACAGTACAGAAAAAGTAGAAAATGTCGATGTCCTTCATAAGGAACCGTCCATATTATGCGCTGTCCAGTAGTATAATTTTGTACAGAGAGTTGATAATCTACGAGTAATCCTAGTAAGGTACGAGGCGAGGGCGGTCCGCTAGTTCGGTCCCGCCGCCTGCCTCAGGTGACCACACCTGACAGAATATAACGATATAGACATTTAAAATTAGAATAACATAGAGTGTGCGAATAACATTGTTTGACAAACACTAACAGATGCCGTAAGTCTAGTCCGCTTACAGCAGAATGCGGCGTACGATCGTGTGCTGCTAGAGAGGACTATGTATATGTACAAGAGAGAAACAGAGCCTCCTCACTATGGGACACGAGCCTGAAGATACTCTAACTTTCTGGAAAAATACCATCTAAACTCTGTGTAACAACTTCAATAGGGAGGATTGTAAATAATGATTTTATGAGAAATATATCAGGTCATATGGTACCTGTGCTATTTACCCTGAATTTTAAATTCACAATATTTATGCCATTTCTTAGACCAAACTATGTAATAAAAAGAACAGTTTAGTATTAATAAGAACATGTACAGCTGTAATGGTACAATTCTTCCTGTCTCACAACCACTTTAGTTTACTTAGTGGCGACGTGCAAACATACAAACACCTCTTTGTACAGAACAAATACTTACATATTAGACAATAAGACATATCCTCTGTGCTTTGGGTATCGTTTACAGGCAATATTTTGTAAAGAAAATATATCAGAAAATCAAATAAGGTTATCACAACTCAAAAGCTGATTCTATTGTACATTATATATAAGATGTATTACAAACTGTAAACAAGGCATTCCATCAAGTCAGTAACAGTAAGATATTTTTGTCTTCATATTATTACATACACAGTAATTTTAATGAACACATTATTAAACATTTAACTCGTGACAGAGTTTTACTATAGCAAAACTAAGACATTAACAATACAAATGCAAAACATAAACAGATCAAGATTGTAATCATATACTTATTAGGCAGATCTAAAGTATTAATATCAGTAAATGTTGAGATATAAAAATTAATGTGGTCCTCATAAATATATAGTTATATGAATGTACGAGAAGTATTCAAATATTATAAATCAAATGAAATAAACCGTTACATATGAAAATATTTGTTTGCTAAAATTATGTTTTCAAAGATGTTAAGTGAATATGGCACTCATTTCCAAAAATATTTCCCAACAAGGATACAAATCAACAGAAAAAGTAGGTAAATTCTTTATGTACAGATCTCTCAATATATCCAATTTGTTTTCACACATATATTTAATTTTTCAAATTATATATAAAATTTGCATAATTTGTCATAAGTTACTTAATATGAAGAAAATGTATTTCGATAGAAAAAGAAAGCGTTAATAAATAAACATTATTTTATAGCACAACCAACATATCCAATAAATAAAGATGTCTGTAACGGGAGCTAGCCGGGCTCCGGAAAGATTAGCTTAAAGCGTAGTCTAACAACTCGTGCGAAACAAAGAGGGAACCCGGAATAGAAGAATATAGATTAAAGCACCGATATAGCGCCCGACCACCAATGGGAAGACTGCGAGTGTTTAACCCGGCGCTCGGAACAGAATACGGGATACGGGAATAACTTAATCAGCTAATAGGGGACTCGGTATGACTAGAAGTGTACTCTTCCACAGACTAACGCTTACTCTACGGTTAAACCACCGCAATGGCCATAGTAACTATTACTCTACCAATAAAATACTTTTATTTTGGTTATTGCACACGGATCTACTCGATCATACTCTGTTCCGACTTCCGACTGATGTCTTTCATTCCTTAAAGTCTAAAAGCCTCTATTTTCTCGCAAGATCCAACAGTGAAACTTAGCACCCAATCTATGACCATCCACATACACAATAATGAGAGACTTAACCGGGAGCGGGAGTTCCGCTTCCTGTAAAATGATTGTAACCTCACTTGGCTTAACTTACTTAGTAATAATCTTAGGAAATATCCAAATTTAACAGTGGTAATATCTCTACAACCCACCGCAGTAGGTGTGACTGGCTCTCAGCTGGCGTTGGGGCTGTAGCTATGCGCTCGGGTAACTCGTTACTCGTAAATACTATACTAGGGTTTCAATCAATTTGTTAGTGTAAATAAAATATTAAATCAATATAAACTTTCAATGGCATTTTCATAACAATATGGCAAAAATCTATATAAAATACATGCAAACAAAATTAACTCACAACACAATCATATTAAAGCTTAGAATAGTACATTAGTACCAGTGACATGAGTGCAGGAACTTCTCTAAACTTATCCAGAGAAACCTTCCATATTATATCTACATCATTCCATCTCTTGATCGTCACGCTCGTATGAACACAAGGGCCTTAGATACACTGCTAACTTAGTTTAGTTTAGTAAGCTTATTTATATCATACCCGCATACAATTAAATGGAATATTATATATATAAACAGAAAATGATGTACACAACTATTAACTTGTCAATGTGTTTAAGGCCCGGTTAGGATGGTATATAACATACTCTCATACTACAATCCATATTTCCCCTTATCAATTGAGGCGCACGAGGTAAAATAATGATGTAGGGTAACAGGGTAGTTATGCAACAGGCAGCTGTTTGAATAATAACCATAATGCCAACAACCCCCCATTTACCCTATGTGCATTTAAAATTTCATAAAATCTTTTTTCAAATCAATACTTTTGATACAAATGTATTTGAAATATTTCATTCGTGATTTTATTCACAATTACTATTTGAGTCACAATAGGTATGTTATTTGTGCGGTTTACTATTATTTTCTCCGAGCGCTTCAAATAATAAATAAATATAAAACATATATAATTAATTATACTCGTCCATACGTACATATTGCAGAAAAATATAATTTTAGAATACTGTTAAAGTATGCAAAACAATGTATACAGTATAAAAATAATTCATTCCATATTATAATCAAAGTTCCTTAATTTGAAATGGAAGAGATCAGAATTAGAAAAATATTTTAAATTTCTATTTAAAAAATAAAAGCAAAATAGGAAATAATAAAATAACAGGCGTTGTAGCATAGTTGGGTAGGTGCTTAACTCCGAAACAGTTGAGCGGGTTCGATTTCTGTCAATTCCAACATGAATTTAAGAAACGTTTATTTTATATTTGCCTGGGTAATGTATTTTCAAGTCTATATTTTTAATTTTCTACCTGCCTCTGAAATTGGGGGTTATTTTTTAATTTTATAACATGATATTTTTTTATATAAATAATGGTGTTGCATATAGAATATATTGCTTTTGCCAATGTCAAGTTAATTAAATAATATTATTTAATTATAAATTATGATAAACTTATTATTAAACTATAAATTGATTCTATTCAATTTTTAAAAAATAACTAAAAGATTGTATATAATTGGGTTCCTGCTCGCCAGGATTAGTTGGATATTTGTAGGGAGGGGAATGAGCGGGCCAGAGTTTTAAAAATGTTGGCATTTGGTCATTTATTGGGCAAACAAAGAATATATGGTTAGGGTCTTCTTCTTCTAAACGACATGAGGGGATGTTTCTAAAATAATTTGTAAAACAATGAATGAAACTAAAATGACTAGATAAAAAAAAAAAAAATATATATATATATATATATATATATATATATATATATATATATATATATATATATATATATATATATATATATATATATATATATATATATATATATATATATATATATATATATATATATATATATATATATATATATATAATCATAATAATAATAGTAAAAATGCTAAGAGTGTCAGAAATGAAGACTCTAAGGAGCATATCTAGCAAGAATCTACGAGATAGAATAAGGAACATCAGGATAAGAGTAATATGCAAGATCCAAGACGTCGTTAGGTGGGGAAGACAATGGTATACGTATGTGTGAGGAGGAAGGAACCATCCAAACTCCCCCGCATCGCGCTGCACGGCCAACCTGAAGGAAGACGACTCCCGGGCAGACCACCAAAGAGATGGATTGACAGCTGGGAATCAACATCGCAGGAGGCTAATCCCTCTTAAAAACAGGCCACAAGGCCTACACCAAGAATATATATCTTTTAAATCTCATAATTTAATTTAAAAAGAGACGGAAATTTAAAATATTTTTCAAATTAATGAGCTTTTATATTATGATATGAATTGAAGACTTTGAGTGAAAAACAATGAATTTCCAAAATTTATATATTTCATTTCCTTGTGTTTATGTTAACAGACAACTATTTAAAGGAAATATTTATTTTAAAAAAATCATTCCTCAAAAATCGTCCTCGTCTTTCAAATCAGGAGTAAAAAATATATAGCACTATATAATATGTTAACAAAGTTATTTGGTTTTTAATGCCTCTTGTAAAAAAACGGGTTTGGATCTGGTTTTTACCCCAAAGTTCTCAATTGATAAATACATTTTTTTTAAATCACACACATAATAAGTATGTTTGTTGTAGTGTATGTACTAAATCAAGAGTTACCTATATACGAATAATATATTTGGATCAGTATCATTGACATAGTCTTCAATCATGTGGGTAAATTATTACATACATCAAAATCAATTTTAAAATACTTGTATAAATAAATATTGTAAAGAAATCATTTATATAAAAGAAATTTAGAGTATAATGTAAATGGTTATCCATTTTGCATTTTTGTCTTTTTACATCGTATACGAATATTATCATACTATCGGATGATAAATAAAACTGTAACAAGTCACCGTAAACATAACACTGTCACATAGTCCATTTAAAGATTATTTGTGAAAAAAGTTTTGTGATAATTCATAAATTATTAAATCAGTTGAGATCATCGTAAAATATTATTAAGAATATATTATTTTTCCATATTGTGATGTATAAATATATAAGTACAACACGTATATACATTTCATCATTTTGTGCGTAATATGCATCAATGTCAATTTGATGGAGTGAATGGCACCGTAAAATTGCGTATGGCACAATGTTAAAAATAAATAATTTTACATAATAGTATATTCTTACACCACAACCAAAGAACACAACAATAATACAAACTATATCCGCGCTCCGCACCACCGAGCCGCGAATAGTACAATTCTCGGGGAGTGAAGAGCAACAAATGAGGATAGGAAGACATCAAGCGCTATATAAAGGGAACGCCCCCATCTCGCAGCATCGAGCCAATACGGAAATATCATTTAATACTTAATTATATTATAAAAGAAGGGAACACTTATGCAGGAATAAAAATCAAATCAACAGACTTAAATTACATTCATATCGTAAAAAATAAATAGTTTGAAATAATTTATCTTAATTCTACATCTCTAATCTCATTCTTTCCGTGTCGCCAATCGGACACGCTCGGGCGTAGGTCCATTAATACTTATATTACATAAATATGTAAAAGCTTCATCCCGGGTAAGAACTCCGACGAATAAATCGCTCTTACACAGTCCGAGTGGAGAAGTTTAGCGGGAAATGCAGGAATGAGGGTAAAGTACAGGTGATGATCGGTGAGATGCTGAAATGGGAACCTTCAGCCGACAGTCGAGCTCCACGCGACTACTGGGTCACTCCTCCGAAGGATAGAAGACAGATTTACAGATATGCAGAATTAAACATTCTTCAGTAGAAAGGAAGAGTCAGCGCTCCGTGGGGCCCCGCCCTTACAGTTGGACGCCGCCCTCACCGCGCTCGGGGCTGGTGGCCGACCACTCGTACTCCTGGGTCAATGTGGCCATGTCCTGAACAATTTCAATATGCATTAATTCATTATTCACTATCCACTGTTCTAGCTCAGATATTGTTGCTTGCCTAGTTCATCTAAACATACACGTATTGACATTTTTAAATGGCATGAATTAAGGGTGCGGTTATCCGCGGATTGTATCTGTTAATATCATTTTTCTACTATAATTTATAAATGTTCAAACATAATGTATTCTTCAACACTGGATTTTCTAGTTCAAAACCCTTATGCACACCCGATGGTATCGTTAACACGTGAAAAAAATGGTGATCAGCCCTCCGCTTCACGTACATGTCCAGGGTAATATTAAATAAATATTAGAGTGAAAAACTCACTTATATTTATTTGACCCCCCCCTGGGAATCGAACCCGGGACCTCCAGTACGGTAGGCGAACGTGCTGACCATTACACTACGGACGCAAACTCTAAAGGCAGATACGATCTAATATAGTGAAACCTCTATACCATTTGAAATAAACTAATAATGTGGGAAAACAGCAAATGTGGGATTAAGAGGTAAATACACAAAGAGATACGATCGAGTAAAGATACCGTCCTCCCAATTTGCATAACCATTGGTAGGTTAACATTTTAAGAAGAATACAAGTTTTAGATGTAAACAAATGTATTTATTTAAAAAAAATACAAAGCTGAACAGAACACAAAAAACTTCTCCTCTGACCTCTTCTGCTGTATCCGTCACATAAGGTAACCTTGGGTCACATAAGCTTTCAAGTCTGTATCCCACGCGTTGGAATATTGTTGTCGAATGTAACAAAATTCAGAAAATTGGGAAAAAGTAAAAAAAAAGGACAAAATATATCAAATATGTAATTTAAAAGATGAATGCAGTAAAACGGTGGATAGAAACTATAGATGTGATCTAATTTTGTATGAAATTAGTTTTGGGGTAGAAAAAATAAACGACATCGGGGAAAACGATTATTGGAGGAACGATAGATAGAGGTTTCACTGTGCTTGATAATTATTTAGTAAGGTTGCACTCGCACAGTTGACTGACCTTGTCTTTATGCGCCTGCAGCTGCTGCCGGACCTTGTCGTGTTGGCGCGACAAGGTCTCGCGACGCCGCTCGTACAGCTCCGACAGCCGCACCCTCTCGGCGACGCCGCGCTCCACCACCTGCCATTGTTTTGGGTCAGATTAGCGGGAGTACAGAGCGCTCAGGGAGGTGGGTGGGTGGGTGGGTGCGTGGGGTGCGTGCGTACCTGGGAAGCGACCTCTCTCTTGATACGCACGAGCTCGTCCCTGTCCTTGTGCACCTTGGCGAGCGCCTTGACCTCCCCCCGCCGCGCCGCCTGCAGCCGCCGCATCACTTCCCCCGTCTCCCGCTCCAGAAGGGCCTGCAATATTTATTTATTGAAATTTCTTGTACAGAAAAGAAATAAGTACATTGGCGGGCTTATTGCTAAAAAGCAAAATCTTCCAACCAACCAAAAACAGACTTGTGATATTGGTACCTTATTTAGCTGGTTTTAATCAGGGGATAGATAGTACTTGAACATTAAAAAAAAACAAATTACAAGTTGATGATAATAAGGAAGGCAAAGGAAAAAGGGAGATTAGGGAAGGAGATAGAGAGAAAAACTAAGGGAGGAGGTTTGTTGGACAGTTAAGATTCTATTGAAAGATAGTAATGTCTCAGACGTTTCTTAAAAGTTATTAGAGATGGGGCATTTTTTATACGGAGAGGTAATTCATTCCATAATTTATAAGTAAATATTTAATGTGTGCATTTTATGTTTTATTGTTAATCTGATCTTCTAACTCATTTAAACTAATATAAACATTATGTATGGTACGATAAGGGCCAATGATTAAAAAAAAACAATGAAGAGGGAATTTGTGTAGGTAGCTCAACAGACAAATTCAATTTCTGAAAGTAGTTCACATCCTTATTGAGTTTGGAAACCGCTGTTCTATATGTATATCTTGGTTCTTGAAAGGTAAGTAAAAAAACCATAGACAATTTATCGAATATTTATAGGGGGAAGTAGATACATTGAATCTTTGGTTCTTTGAAAATTGAAACATATAAATATCTCGAAAGACTACATATGGCTGGTTAGTTACCCTGAGTAGCTTGAGCTGCGCCTGTTGGGACTGCTTGAGGTACTTGTCGGCGAGGCTGTAGATGGCGTGGTGGTAGCGCTCCCGCAGCTCGTGCACCTGGGCCCCATGCTCGCGCAGCAGGGGAACCCCCGCCCCGCCCGCCCCCGTCCCCTCCGCCCCGTCGCCCTCGGCCGCCACCGAAAGGCCACTGTCGCCCCCCGAGTTCTCACTGCCAATCGAAAAACTATTCAAATTACGGCTCTTTTTTATTCGACAAAATAACTCTCAAAGCAAACAATCCAACTACCCGTCACTACCATATCATTATTCACACACTTAAAACTATACAAAATGTTTATCACATACGATTTTGGTTTTTCTATAAACTGGCAAAGTAATTTGAAATGTCATATTTAAATTTAAACTCAAATTAAATTCAAATTTAATCTTGATAGCGGGATTTTATTCAAGCTAAAAGCTTTAAACAACTAAGATTATTCCAACAGGGAATTTAGAGTTAACGTTTTTTGCCAGTATTCCCACGATATGTACAAATATTTTTGATTTTCCACTCGATGTTATCAGTCGGTCATAGTTTGAGTCTCCGAGTGACGGATACTGGAATGGCCCGAGTCTGGCATGAAGGAGAGTGAGAGTGAGAGCGAGAGGTGTGGTAATTACATGTTCTTGCTGGAGAGTCGCTTGACCAGCTTGTTGGCCATGTAGAACTTGCGGCGCTGGTCGGCCGGGGGCGGCGCCACGTCGCAGGAGGAGCGCTGGGTGGCGCGGGCGCGCTCCTTGCCGTGCTTGCGGCGCAGCGCCTCCAGCTTCTTGTCCAGCTCCGAGCGCTTCTCCCGCACGGCCTTGCTGCCCATCACCTTCTCCAGCGACTCGGCTTCCAGCACGGCCGTGGAAAGCGACTCGCCCGATACGGCCGCCGCACTCAGTGACTGCTCCAAGGTGGACTGGAATCCGCAACACGCACCCTTCAATACTCAAATACACCGTACGCAACAAGTAATGTTCTGTTTTCCAGATAGCTATTATACGTATGTTACAGTATAATCTCATTGTCTGCCTCCATAGTGTAGTGGTTAGCGCGCTAGGCTACCATGCTGATTCCCAAGAAGGTCAATATAAATATGAGTGATTTTTTAGTCCAATATTTTTTTAATGTGACCCTGAACTAAAGCGAAAGGCGGAAAAATCACCTTTCCTTCTTGTATTTTACGATCAAGTATATATGTATACGCTTCTTCATGATATATTATGCAGTGCCTCATGCATCATTAGGTGCGGATAAGGGTTAGAAGAATAATTATCTCATATTATTTTACAGTATTAATAACGAAATGTTAAATTAGCAAATTTAAAAAAAACTGGTAATTTTTTTAATGAATTTATTTGTTGACAAAATAACAAAAGGAGAGAATGAATTCAGTAATTCGAGTCCACAAAAAAAGGATTATGTTAACTCTTTTCTTGAAATTTAGGTAGAAATATTTTTTTGAAATTCAAATTATCAAACTTTTTGGAATATTGAAATTTTTTAACAAATAAAATCATCGGAGGGAAATAATAATTTCGTAATAAAATTCATCTTATGCAAAATTTTACATAATGATGATTGTTTCAGTAAATGATCTTTTACTATATCTGTGTTAAAAAGTAAGCTGATAAAAATAACGAGCCTTTTTTCTCATATACAATAGTATTATATTTTTCAGACCATAAGACGCACTACAATTTAAGGCCTTACTCGCAATCACAGAACTCAGTAAGCATTCAGCAACGCTAGATGCTAGTTTTAAAATAATATATATACATATATATTGGATTTATTTTTTGCTTTTTAGAATTTATGAAGATTTTTTTTTGTAAGTCCTTACCTTTCATACAAAACCAATTCAATTTGTTTTTTAAGAAATAAATTCAATTACATCAAATGTGTTACCTGCTGTTGTTATTTAACATATCAATTACATCAAATGTGTTACCTGCTGTTGTTATTTAACATATCAATTACATCAAATGTTACCTGCTGTTGTTATTTAACATATGTAGGGCTTTCGGTAAATTTTTCCAAGTGCATCTTACGGTCCGAAAATTGCTGTAATGTTTATTATTACGCTATTATTGATTGATTAATCATCACGGAGGTAATGAGTATTACCTGCACATCGACGGCAGCCACCTCGAGGTCTCCGGAGGGCAGCGCGGAGGGGGCGGCGGGCGAGAGGGCCGGCTGGTCCAGGGGTGAGGGCGCGATGCAGGGCGAGGACGAAGCGCCGCCCAGTGCGGGCGCGGCGGGCGGGCCCTGCTGCAGGGACATCTGGTGGGGCAGCCCCGCCACGCTGGCACGGTGCCGCGGAGACCAGCCCTTGCTGCCCTTGGCAGCCGTGGCCGTGACCGTGGACGACGCCGCCGATTCTCGCTTCAGGGTTCCTGATGAACAGAGGGCTTATAGCAATATTTCCCCCGTGGTACATATAAAGGATATTTTCATAATTATTTATGAAAATTTATGCATCTGTATAATTTTTTTCTTTAATATTTTGAATTATTTATTTATATTATCTTAATTTTGAATTTATATTATTATAAAACTACGCTTTTCTTCCGTCACTTATGGTACAAATCACCAAATTGAATTAAATTAAGAACTTTATTATGAACCAAATATATGTTTGTAATTGGGATTATGACCAGTACATATATTCTATAGTAAAGTTAAACTAACTAACTAACTAACTAACCATCACGCCGCTTCCCCGCAGGGGTAGGCAGAGAGAATCGAACGCCACATCACTCTGTCTTTGCAAACATTCTTTGCCTCTTCTACATTCATGCATCTCCTCATACATACCCGACGATTATTACGTTATTATTATAAAGTTAAACTATTTATATAATTTATATTTGAAGCACTAACTTTGTGATTTTCCATTTTATAATTAAAATGTAACTTTGTTTTAAAATCACTATAAAATATTTATAGTCATTTTAAAACAAAGTTACATTTTAATTATATTATCCATACATACTATTTATATTTATTAAAATTCTCTTATATTATATTTACAATTTATCTGAACAAAGAAAATAATCACCTTAATCTATTAATTTTCTTTTTTTTTACATCAACGTGTAGACAACATTTTACTCTGACAGTGAGAAAAAGAGCCCCTATTTGAAGTACTGTAGAAATAATATCAGTTATTGCCGATTGCTCTAATTCTGTTAGTAAGGTATGTAAATAGTGAAACACGAAGATACCTGGAGCATTTCCCAGTTGATCTTCACTAGCTTCAGCCTCCATATCCTCGGTGAGTACAGCCAGTTGCTGTTCCCTCTTTTCCCGCTCACTTTGGTACTTGATAGGGTTAGCGAGAGCTTCCGCCAAGTCAGACAACCCATCGGGAACATAATCCTGGAAATCAGCAAACAATCAAACTCTGGAAATCCGGAGGATCGGGGTCATTCGGGACAGCCGATGCCAGCTCGCGATCTCCTACCTTGACGACGACCAAAAGGAAGAGACTGGCCATGAGGATCGGCTGGCTGAGCTCGTTGCGCAGGTTGACGTGGCGGAAGCCCGGACACAGCCCCACGACGGGCAGCACGCGGTGACCGAGCAGTTTGCCGCTGTCATCGTACGCCGCCAGGCGGATGGACGCCAAGTCGGGCAACACCACCTGACCAGATAATCAAACCTTCATTTATAAATGCCAGCAAATCCACCCGTGGTTATTACTTAACCGAGTAATGACAAAGCGCCAGTATGCGTGTGGGTGTGTATGTGTAATTTTTTTGTACAATTGCAAAGTAAATTCTAAGCAAAGTAGCAGGCATAACCTGAAAATATTGTTTCATTCGATATTTATTTACTAGGCAGAATGGATTACAAAAGGAACACAGATAAGTAATAAATAATTGTAGCAATGTTTCTAAGGATGATTTTAAAGTAAAATAATAATAGACCTTCTTAAAAACAAAAGGTTCTTCTCCGTAGACAGGGTTTATTCCGTTATTGGGCACCATCTTGGTGCGGAACTTCTTGCGCACCGTGTCGGCCGGCAAGCCGTACATCTCCACCTCCACGAAGGTACCCACTCGACGCTCGGTGAGGAACTGCCCCGAGATCACTGTCACTGACACGGTCCCTGCAATGATCCCATCCACAGTCGACTCCGCAAACGGATCCAGACGTCTGTAACCATAAACCGAAAGTCAGATTACCGGACGTGGTCAGACTATACTATCGGAGGACTCTAAGGTGCCAGATATTACCTGTCCTTCCGCCTCATGAACTCGGGTTTGAGCAGGTAGCCGCTTCGCATGTTGTACTCGAAGATACCGAGGTTGAGTTGCATGGCCAAGTCCAAGGTCTGGTAGTTCAGAGCCACCAGCTGGCACCCGGCATTCCAGAACACCTACAAAAAAACAAATTACAACCAAAGAAATCACTACAAGCATCAGTTACTTTTATCATGAAACTACCAGTCAGTAAGTGACATTTCTCGGGATTTAAATATTACGAAGAATTCCAGCCACCCGGGCAAATTTTAACAAGTATTTTAATAGATTGACATATCGCTCACTCCTTTCAACAACGTCATAAATAAAAAATTCAATTTTCAGTTGTGCGTGTTTTCGGAATCCCAGAGAATGTACTATATCCCAGCAAGAGGCATATTTTTAACTAAATATTTACTCGCTACAGGGCAGAAAGTGTTGTTTTTGCATTTTGAAGAAAATGTATTGTTTAATTATTTTTTAAAAATAAACCAGTTATTTTTCAAATGGAGAAAAAACCTTTAGGTTTAACCTAAAAAGATCTGTAATACAGTAAAAAGTTCAAAAAGTGGCTTGATATTTATTTTAATAAATTGTATTATATTTTTAAACTTTAAAAACGTTCTCCTGAAAAATCACGTTTTTTGATTTATGACGTTCTTGAAAGGAGTGGGTGAGATATAGATACCTCATGAGGGTAATTTTTATTACTGGAGGAAGAAAGTGACCTCGGTTTTGTGGAATTTACCTGCGGCATGAAGTTGGAACTGTCGAAGCGCGTCCCCGCCGGGTAAACTCGCGAGAGTTGGTGCTTGTTGTAGTTCACAAACTCTATGGGTCTCTCTTTCAGCAAGGTGGTAGCTTGCTTCTCGTCAAAGGAGGACATCTCGTAAAAACGGTTCTTCTCTGGAATTATAAATAAATTATTTAATAATGATTTCAAAATAAAGTAACATATTTAATTTTTAATTAATGTTTTACTTAGTAAATACCACTATTTCTTAAAATCTACTGTGACACGTGTTTCGATGCATTCCGCATCATTTTCAAACACCGTATGATGCGGAATGCATCGAAACACGTGTCACAGTAGATTTTAAGAAATATGTAGTGGTATTTACTAAGTAAAACATAAATTAAAAATGGATAGATTTTACCACAAAGTGACTGCCAAATCAATTTATGAAATTAAAGTAACATATTTTATTTCTTCTTTATAAAACATTTACAATCTTCTTCTTTACACACAATAACTTGTGAACTTGTGGAATATACTAAACAGTCCATCGCCATGGCATATGGATATGCTTGGACTTTATGTGTACACCTCTTCTGCCTTCCACTTTCCTCATCATTTCTGGAATAGTTACTACTAGTCATGACTCGTGACTTTCCTTTGATTGATTAAGGTCAGTAATATAAAAATGCAAAAACCCTTCATTAATATTTGCTCGTGTTCATTAAAAAGTATTATGAAAAAAAAACAATACAGTTGGTGGCATTTTAAGTAAGTAAAGAAAAGTGTGAAAAAAAAATAATTGAAAAAAACTCAGATGTAATCTCAGTTTACTTAATTGAGTTTCTGATTGAAAAAAGTTTGATCAAGGTTTTTTTACTGATGTATAATCATTAATCTTTATGGCCAAAAGCTAAAAGCCTAATAAAAAAATAATAATTATTTTTATTGAAATATATAAATTGACTCCATTCCAGAAAAAATCCATTGCAAAAGTGTGTTAACACACTATCTGCGGGAAGGGTAATTTTACCGTTTCACTCGACTCATCGTAAATTGCGTGTAAGTTATTTTTATGTATGACTTTTGCGGCATCTTTTGATCTCATATTGATGTATACAGTATGGTTAAATATTATCACTTCTTTTCAGAGACGATTATCTCTATTATGAGCGAGAATCCGCCAGCAGATAGTGTGTTAAGAGTGAAACTGGTCGCTTACTCTCCGAATTCTCGAAACTGCTGAAGTGCACGGGCTGCACGTAGTTGACGAGGGCGGATATCTCGGCGCCGGCCTCTGTCTCGCGGGCCTGCGCCGCCTTGTCCGCGGCCCCCGCCACGGCCTTGTCCGGTGCGCCCGCCTCGGCCCCCGCGCAAGCGCCCCCGCCCGCCTCCGGGCCCCCGCCCTCTTCTTCCGAGGAGCTGTCCGTCTCCGACGAGGCCGAGCTGTCCTTGGAGCTCTGCCGCTGCAGCTGGACCGGTACAATAACGCAACTTATTTTAGAAACATCAAAATTATATTTGTATTTAAAATGTTTATTACTTTTTTTATTTTTTATTTATTCAGGAATTGTACAGCTTTAGATTTAAAAAAAAGTATATAATAAAAAAATAGTTACATTAATAAAAATAAAGCCAATTACACAATTCCACATTTATGTTATAATAACGATCAAAAACATCAAGAGATAAAAAATAAAATAAAAAACAGTGGGAGTGTTTGTGTGTGTGTGTGTGTGTGTGTGTGTGTGTGTGAGGAGGGAGTAAAAGGGTAAGGGTATAGTATAAAAAATAGATTTTGCAGGAAGGAGAAGGAAAGAAGAGGAAAAATACAAAATTAAGAGACCAATTATAAACACAAAGTCAGTTCAGGCAACAAATTGCATCATCATACAGTGGTTGAAAATGATGAGAAATGCATCGAAACATGTGTCATATTAGATTTTAAGAAATAGTGGTATTTACTAAGTAAAACTTAAATAAAAAATTAAATATTGTTCTCCAATATAAGGGAACAGATGTGATGCATTAAAACCCCTTATCCGCATCCCAACGGTGCATAGGGCACTGCTTCATATAAACGCAGTGTTATCTTGATCGTTTACACATGAAGGAAAGGTGATCAGCCCTCCGCTTCAGGTACTAGTCCAGGGTAATATTGAATAAATATTATAGTGAAAAAATCACTTATATTTAATTGACCACCCCCGGGAATCGAACCCGGGACCTCCAGAACGGTAGCCGAGCGTTCTGACCATTACACTACGGAGGCGGACATATGTGATGCATAGAGTAGGTATAATGTTCACCTGCGGATGTTGCTGTATGCCTATGTCCCCGTTCCCCTGGTGGATGGGTATGCCCGCCTCCTCGGTGCCCTCTGCCGCGCCGCCCTCAAGCGCAGCCGACACGGCCGCCCTCCGAGGGTGATGGTGATGATGCTTCTTCTTGTTCTTGATGATGATCTTCCGTCGAAGCAATGACGGCGGGGGTAATTCACCGCCTGGTGACAAATATAATTATTTATCGAGTTGGCATAAACCTTGCGGAATTTCATAACGTATTATTACTATAGTTCTGCAAACATCATGCGGTGACGCAGGCAACCCCAAGGGAAAACGAGTGTATTCATTCTATGTGTTGTGCGCTATTGATCCGCTACATTTTTTTTTGGGTAAAACCCATGATTTATTTTAAAAATTAAAAATAAATCATGGGTTATACCCAAAAAAATATGGTTCAGATTACAATCAGACTTGTATTATAGAATTTTGATTCTTTAATTTTAAATTAACACACTTTCACGGACGGGAAAGGTATTTCTACCTGTTCGGTCGATTGATGTTTAAGGATGGGAAGGGTATTTTTACCTTCTGCGCTGGCCTCTTTTCAAAGGCATTATCATAAGGAATTATCCAATGTTTTTTTTTATATGAATATTATATATCAATCTCTTTGTTAAGGTCTTAACTATATGTACATAATTATCAAATCCCGTCGCCAGCGCTCTGTAGGCTTAAAAAATACCTGTCTGAAATGAGTAAACAAGCTTTTACTGTTATCAGAATCGGACCTTTTTCCTGAAAATTAACTGCAAATATAAGGAAAGTAACTATAAGGAATGATTTTCTCACCGGCTTCAAGTTGGTGCGATTCAAGGGGTTTGTCGAGAAGCATCTCTCCGAAGATCTCCCTGCAGTAGTTGGCGATCTTGGCCTGCTGGCGCGGGTTGCAGTGGTTCTCGAAGCTGAGAATGACGGGCAGGTCCGAGGTCTTGAAGGCACTCTCCGCGATGGCTTCCAGCACGTCCTTGGCGCTGATCACCTGCACAAACGTGTACCCGTGCACAATCACCGGCTCGTCGATGCGCCCGTTCCAGAAGTCCAGCTCCACACACCTGCGGGAAGAAACATTGCGCCAATCAGTCTTTTAGCACTAAATAATACTTTTTATATATAGATTTGGCGTTAAATTTGTAGAATTTTATTTTAATTTATATATTAAATATTAATATCTAATAAATTGTATTTTATTATTAAAAACACATAAAATTTGTGACAATTGTTTCGCCTTATTATGGCATTTTCAAACTACTCTTAAGATAATTAAATAATACTATTCTTTAGTCTTGAAGCATTTAATATTGTAATATACCATATTTTTAATCAATAAATTGTTATGGTAAGGTTTTTTTCTCAATTGTCATCAAAACAACTCGTATACTAGGAAATTTTCGATTCAAACTAGGGTTACCATTCATTGCATTATGTTGTGATAAGTCAATGTTATCGACAAAGGGTCAACTATTCAGAAATCGTCCTGATATTTCACTGAACAAATTGAAAATAAATTCAATCCAGAAAAATCAAAAACTCTCCCATTTCATCTATGACTCCAAAAAGGACCTGATAATAAATTTGAGGAAAACTTGTACTACCATATAATTTCTTGAATTTGCAATCAATTGTTTGACAGACAGCTATAGCTGTAATTTCCTAAATGAAAGACATGAATGTGACTACAAACATTCAATGTATACCAAGTAAACTATTGCAATTTGATGCATTCCATCGGAAGCATTGATATATCATACCTACTCCGGTAAAACTTGATAAATAATAAATCTTGCGATGGCCTTTCTCAAACCACAGCACAAAATACCTTTTGTTTAAGTATTTTATGTTATTGGCTGAGGGTAAGGGAAGGGGATGAGGAGATGTAACCTGCAGCCAGCGAGCAGGCTCTGTCGGTAGATCTCCACGCTGGACTTGCCGGTGAGCTGGTGGCCGGTGAGGTAGGTGTTGTGCGAGGAGTTGATGAAGTAGTGCGCCAACGGTTGCTCCAGGTCGTCGCACAATTCCAGTTTGCTGCCCGCAATGATCGGGTTGTCCTCTGACATCAGGTACCTAGACAGGGAAGAGACAATTAGTCATGTTGAGATTCAACTACTGATAATACGCACTAACTAGTGCATAGGAACTGCATCATGCTGATAGAGTTATCTCGGTCAACACCTTAAAATTTTCATAAAAAATTGTCATGGGGTGATTGTGTGTAAATCCATCAACAGCGATGATAACCGATACTGGTTTTAATAGAAATTTACCAATCACGGTAAAATGCCTTCAGGCGACATATCGCTCACTCCTTTCAAGAACGTCATAAATCAAAAAACTTAATTTTTCAGGAGATTGTTTTTAAAGTTTAAAAATATAACACAATGTATTAAAAATAAATATCAAGCCACTTATTGAACTTTTTACTGTGCAACAGATCTTTTTAGGTAAAACCTGAAAGTTTCTTCTCCATTTGAAAAATATTTAGTAAATTTAAAAAATAATTGAACAATACCCTTTCTTCAAAATGCAAAAACAACACTTTCTGGCCTGTAGCGGTTAAATAATAAGTAAAAAATATGCCGCTTTTGCTGGGATATAGTAAATTTCCATTCAAAACATTCCGAAAACATGCACAACTGAAAATTGACAATTTTTGATTTATGACGTTCTTGAAAGGAGTGAGCGATATCTTGGTGACAATTACATGGTATTGGCAGGAAGCAACTGTCTCGGCTTGAAAATGTACACAACCAGACCGATATTGGAAGAGGCCAGAAGCTATTTTGGATAGTGCAGAATAGGGAAGCCTCTGGTCAAGCCATCTGGGGGCCAGGCAGGGCACTTGAAAAAGATATCTTTGTACATATACACTGATCTACTATATACTAATGAGGTTTTATTTATTTTACTCGCAATTTAATTAACTTGAAGTAGCGTTTAAACATTAGCCTTTTAAAATTAACACTAATAGTTTTAAAAGAGCAGTTCTCTCATCAACAAATGATAAAAAACTAAAATTTTAGGGTCTCTAAAAAATATTTTTATCAGACCATGAGATTTTTTTATCAGTTATCAAAGGAAGGTAGGGGAGATAGCGGGGTTCATAGAGAATAAATACTTGGTCATTTTGGATCACATTGCAACAATGCTTACATAACACCAAATGCTAACATCGATATATTAAATATCATAAAAATAATTTAATAGTCATCTAGAATAGAAATTGAGAAACATAATCACCTGAGGAACCCATCAAAACTCAGTTGACCTTTTTGTGCGTTGAATTTGTTGGGTTCATGCTGGTGTATGAGGTCTTTTGCTCTGGCAGTATTAGCGTAAGGGTACAGTATCTCATTCAGCCGAGGATCTCTCTGTGTCTTGTTTAAAAACTCCACCAGCTGCGATGTGGACATAAGGCGCCGCTTGGACGTACCCACCCTAAGAGGGAAAATTATCAAATAATAACAGCCTTGGTCGATTCAGCCCTCTACAGAAATAGGTTATGACTTAAAGTACTACCCTTCTTAAATTTGTTGCAATCCTTTTGGATTGTAACCTGCTACATTTAAAAAAAGAGAAATATTGGTGTTTTTATTATTTAAAAAAAATACAATTCAATTTTATATTTATGTGAGCTAAGCAGCTCATTATTAAAAATAGGTATTAAATTGTGCTAGAGTATATCACATCACCTTACTAAATCTAGTCTTTATATTTTTATATATATTGGGTTGATGCAAAAGTTTTGACCGTTTTTTACATATAATTTTTTAAATTTTTTTTTTTAATATGTATTATTTATTTAATAAATTACATAATTTCCATCAGTTCTTATAACCTTCTCCCATCTTTCTATCAGCTTATTAATACCAGTAGTAAAAAATTCCGTGGATTTTGATGCGAAAAATGAAGTAAGGGATGTTTTTACCTGCTCTATTGTATAATTTTTTTCGTCATTTAATTTTTTTTGCAGTGATCGAAATAAATGAAAATCAGAAAGAGCAAAATCTGGGAAATACGGCGGATACTTGATAACATCCCAATTTAACTCATTTAGCTTGTGTTGGATCATCATAGCCACATGTGGTCGCGCGTTGTCGTGATGAAACACTACCCCTTTTCTTTTTACCAATTCTGGTCTATCCTTTTGAAGGTCCATGTTCAATTTGGATAATTACTGACAATATCGTTCTGCTGTGCTTGTCTGATCGTGTTTCAAGAGTTCAAAACACACAATACCCTTATCATCCCACCAAACACAAAGTTTAACTTTTTTTTTGGGTTTCGGCCTTCGAAGTTGTTAATGGGGCTTTTCCAGGTATAGCCCACTGTCTTTTTCTTGTCAAGTTGTTGTACACGACCCACTTCTTATCTCCCATCACCAAACAATGCGAAAAAGGTTCATGTTTTTGTCTCGCACTCAAAGCAACGCACGTTGAAACACGATCCAATAAATTGGCAGCCGACAATGGATGAGGTATCCAAACGTCGTACCGCGAAACCATTTCCATACGCTTCAAATGTCTTAATACGGTTGTTTGGTTGGCTCCCATCATTGACACAATCTCCCTGATGATTAGACGTGGATTGGAGTCAATTATGACTTTTAACTTGTCATCATCAGACTTCAATGGCCGCCCGGTACGTGGTTTATCAATGAGTGAAAAATCTCCAGATCGGAATTTTGTAAACCATCTTCGTACCTGTCGAACTTTGATGACATCTGCTCCATACACTTCACAAATGTTTTTGGTTGCCACACTCGCGGTATTGTCTTTACGGAATTCATAAAGTAAACAATGACGTAAATGCACTTTATCGAGCGACATTTTGAAAAAATACAAGGGGTCAGAACTGTACTCTGGCTAGGCCAAAACTGAATAGAAAGTAGAGGAAAAGCATCCTTTATACAATGGAATCATAAAAAAGAAGACATTTTTCATAAATTAAGAAAAAAAATTTTTTTTACCTGGGATCATAAAAAACGGTCATTACTTTTGCATCAACCCAATATATATATTTATATATATATATATATTTTAAACATATCAAGATATTAGACCGCCTATGACGGTCGTCAGCCCCGTAAATGCCCAGACTTCCATATTCTTCTTCATCTTTGATGAGATGTCAAAAAATGATATGAAAAATAACTCCTATAATTGGAGATAATCCAGATTTGTGAACAAGTATTTGGACACACTCAAAATGTTCTTAATATGTTTTTTCACTTGTTTTTCTTATATGTTAGAGAACCCATTTCTCTTATGCTTTTGCTCCCAGTATGAACACAACCTTTGATTACATAGCAGATGACCATTTAGTAGACAGACTATTACATTAAAATAATAACACATAGTTAGTATGGATTTAATCGCCTGCCATGAAAATTGTCATGAAAAAATTGACTCACAGTTGTTCGAAGACTTTCTCCACTTCAGATCGTTGGGTGAGATTCTTGTAGAATGTGAAGAAGTCTTCAAACTGGAACTTGGAGGGTGAAATAGTGTCATTCTTGCCAGAGGGAAGTCCCGAAGCATCCAGAGCCTTTTCCACCTTTTTCCTATCATCTTTATTCTGCGCAAATAATCTGACGATGCTAGAATGATATTCACAATAAATATTACATGACAATTCAGTTTTGAGGTAATCATTATTGACCTTGACCTAGTCTGTATTAATTGATAAGCAAAGAGATAATGCTACGAGTATCTTGATGACATAATATTATAGTATGTTTAATGCCGGTTCAATTAAGAATGATGATGTTTATCATATGAGAGGTTGGAAAATGAAAAATCATAAAGTCATGTTACCTCCATTGCATAACTTTTTTATTCTTTTGTCTCATGGTATCGACTATCTGTGTTTAGCAAAATAAGCACAGCCATCAAAATTTGATCATTAAATTTTTAAAAAATAAATTTCAGAATGATTACTGGTTTTAAAAAATAATATGTTGACATGATGACTAATATCCAATTTTTTAAATTAATATTTCTTATTCGTCTTAGTCGCTCCTTCCTGACTCAACGCTCCAGCGAATAAACAGGAAGAATACAGGCACACAAAAAATAGCAGTTAGTACTTTAAGAGTGAAAATAGTATATTTTTAAAGAACAAAAGGTCAAAGATAATGAATAAAATAATGGTGAATGCTGAAAATTGTAATGAATAATAAAAAATGTGTCCATTTATTTGGAGTGGGTTTATAATTGAGTACAATTTTAATTAACATAGGTTAACATTAACTTATAGAAGTTTACAGTGAAAAAAATTGATTGTCAAAAGGAATATACAACTTCCCAAATTTGAGTAATATGTTCATTCAATAATGGGTAGAATGATGAATATCACAAAGTATATTAAATCATTTAAACTAGCCAATGTGTAATTTGTTAATGAAAACTAGTCATAAATGTTCAGTATTCAGAATGAACAAAGTAGTAGTGAAGAAGCAACCCTCGGGTGAATTTGTATGATTACCCTCGAGTTGATTACAGAGAAGCCGTATAGAGGAGGAATCATGTACTCACTTCTTGATTGGTATCTTTCCGGTCTTGTCAACAACTAGAGATAGTTTGGTGTGCACTTTCTGTAGGAACATGATGGTGGAGCTGTTAATGAGGCTGAGGTTGTAAGCGAGCCGGAAGATGGCGTCGGTCCATTGCTGCGCACATAAATTAATTACAATCTTCCTCATTTTAACAAGGAATATCTGAGAACTCAAGAAAATAGAGAGAAAAATTTAATTATATGGTTAATAATATTTTCATAAAAAAATCAGTTTTGCATTGGAAATAATAACGAATCAACCAGTTATAAAACAAATTAGCGGATTTGTCAACCAATTTAATAGTGACTTTAAAATTGTCACAGGCGCAACCTAAAAACTGTTTTACAAAAATTCCAATATTTAACAGTCAGTTAGGAAAGCTCAGGTTGGATTCTTAAGTGACATTTTTTGTGTTGATCAGCATTTAAAAAGTAATCGGGGATGGTCAATACATGGAAATATATTTAATAATGGACTATTAGATAAATAATTTAATTGGGTGTTTATTGATGGTAAATTATTATCAATTGATATTTTTCATTTCTGATATTTATAAATATAAATAAATATCAAATTTAAGTCCTCCATTGCTTGCATGTAATATATTTAGTGTTTTTATTATAATAAAATGTAAACACTGAAGTTAAAAATTATTATTATTACTAGTTATTTACATATTTCTTTCAGAATTTTCTGAAGCACATCAAAGTTTTACTGGGCTTTTTTATTTGCAAAGTAATATTTGTAGGACTCCAAAAATAAAAATAGTCACTATTCTAGATGAAACACATATAAAACAAATGTTGATAAAACCACGGTCAAAATTCCAAAAAATACTGATTCAAATAAAACCAGTATTGCTAGTTTACCTTAAAATAAGACAATACAATTTTGAAAGAGATCATATCCAGTATAGGGTACTAAAGAGTAAGAAAATAAAATTTGAATTAGGTCTATCAAAGGGGTAGATTTGCTAAGAGACCAGATAGACAGATATACGATTTCATATAATATAAAATAAGACATAAAGTAATATAATAGATACAATTTATCAAATAGAAATACTTGGAATTTTATAGGGTGAGCCAAAAAAGATCCAAAAGCAGTGCCATTTTTCTATTTCTCTGTCCAGTTCAGTTCAAGTTCAGATACCCACAATTCAATATGGAGACATGAACCATAAAATCAAGTCTACTTCTTCTTCTTTTTCTAGGACTAAGTCCTGTCATTCTCCGGTCCGCTCCTGGGATGTGGAAGACCAGCTATCCTTCTATCATTTAGGTGGTCTTCCTGGGGGTCTGATCCCGCCTATGCTGCTGTCCGCTGCTATCCTCACCACTCGATCCGAACTCGCTCTTCCCACATGATTTCTCCAGAAACGTCTTCTTTCTCTTCCCCATCGCACAACATCTTAAACATCGCAGATTTTTCTTATTTCTGAGTTTCTAACTGTGTCGCGAAGTGTTAGGCCTGCAATGAGTCGTAGAGTCTTCATTTCTGATGTCCTAAGAAGGCTTTTTGTTCTCGCGGTGTCGGCTCTTGTTTCCGTGCCGTATGTCAAGATCGGTCTTACGCAGGTCTTATTGATCCTCACCTTACTCTCTTTCAGCAAAAAATCAATTAGTAATGTTTAAATTTTTTCATGAGCATCTTTTATCAAATGTTTCGTGAATCATATAGAAGTTTGGCAATGTAATATTGTCAATTAGCCGCCCAGATTGACCGATTTGATACCTTTTTGTGGTGCTACCCGCGACTGATGTGTCAATCGTTCATGTTCTTTTGCCGATCTAGTGAATATACCAATATTTAGATGGGAACACTGTGCCACATCCTAGAAAGTACCCAAGAAAAAACTTGCACCCATGCCAGAGGTGCCCATTGGCTGGATATAATTTTTCATAATCAGGCAAAATGAATTTTAATGATGATAATAAAAGATATTCATCGCATTTTTGAAGATTTTTTGTCAAACAAACAAGTCATTCAATACTTAATGGCTCACCTAATATTATTTTTTTTATTTATAACTAACCACAAGCCCTTTCACTTTTTATTTGATATATTGTATCTAAATATATTATGGAGTTCCATCAAGATATTTCAACAAAAAATATCACAAATATTCAAAAGCTCAAGTGGTTTTGCAGGCTTTTGTATTTCTTTTGAATTTTTGGTCATAATTTTCAAAAGTATTCTTCTTCTTTTAACCCTTATCCGCACTCAATGGTGCATAGGGCACTGCATCATATTGATGCAGTGTTATCTTGATCGTTTATTACATGAAGGCAAGGTGATCACTCCTGCACTTCAGGGACCAGTTCAGGGTAACATTAAATAAATATTAGAGTGTAAAATCATTAATATTTATTTTCAACCCCTCTGGGAATTGAAACCGGGACCTCCAGGATGGTAGCTAAACACGCTAACCATTACACCACGGAGGCGGACAAAAGTATGGAGAAGAAAACTGTAAAAATCTAAGCGAAATCAAAAAAAAAGTTGATAATGCAATATTGTCCACATACTTGCGCAATTTCCTTTTTAGTGCAGCAGAAGTTGATAAAAGTGAGATTCACAAAGTCGGCCCCGTAACATATTGTTACGGTCTTCTCCTCCAGGGTGTCATGTGACCCCATGGTGACAATCTGACGCAGCTTGGGATCCTAGAACAATCAAATTAACGCAAAATATTCACTCGATTCCAATGTTATATTGGTGTATATTTATGCACATCACAGTGTACATAATGAATGTAAAAAATAAATATCATTAAAAAAATACTTAATAATAAACCATTACCAATACAGCAATAACACAACTCATTTTCATTGGTAATAACACCTTTCTAATTTTTTCAATATTTCTTATATCATTGAAAAATTTTTATTGTAATCTGTATTTTCATGGATTGCATTTTTGAAAAATTAACATATTTTTGTGTATATTGTAAATAAAGCAATATATTCATAAAAAATATGTTAATTATACGAGATATTACAAGCAGAAGAGTGATGCTTATCAGTGAAAAAACGGAAAACAGTCGAATGCCATTAGAAACAAAAGGTTAAATTTCTATAGAAGGTTTAGGTAAAATAATTTATTTGGAGAAAATGACTTTTACATTTAAAAAACAAAAGTCTCATATATGTTTGCTTGAAGGTTTTAGAGACGTAAATATTATAGATCCACCAAATGACATTGGAGGTATGTTGTCTCCCATACATTTATTGCCATACTCATCCAGGCAAGGTTATACGCCTCGCATATACATATGTCTGACATTACTTCTGAAAGGATAAATAAATGTCAACTACACAGGAGTTACGAACATCTAGTCAAATGAAATTATATCCTAAATAATAATAATTATGTGTTTATAAATTTTACAACATTTTGAGTGTGTCCAAATACTTGTTCACAAAATCTGGATTATCTCCAATTACAGGAGTTATTTTCATATTATTTTTGACATCTCATCAAAGATGAAGAAGAATATGGAAGTCTGGGCATTTACGGGGCTGACGACCGTCATAGGCTGGTTTAAGTGATCACTTTACACACGTGTAACATTCACCAATTCTACCCATTATTGACAACCACACTACTCAAATTCTTGGAAGTTCTGTATATATGAACCAATTTAGAAACCTTGTTCTTGAATCACTACATCTCACCAATAGATGTCTCTAGTGGAGTTCTAGTGATTCAAAAACAAGGTTTCTAAATTGGTTCATATATACAGAACTTCCAAGAATTTGAGTAGTGTGGTTGTCAATAATGGGTAGAATTGGTGAATGTTACATGTGTGTAAAGTGATCACTTAAACCAGCCTATGACGGTCGTCAGCCCCGTAAATGCCCAGACGTCCATATTCTTCTTCATCTTTGATGAGATGTCAAAAATAAAATTTATAAAATTTTCTTTTGTTTTGTAGAATTATTAATTTGAACATTTAACAAGCATCATTGAATATACCATATCATTCAAATTTGTACCAAACTGTAATAACTATCTGCCCCCATAGTATAGTGGTTAGCACATTTGGCTACTGTGCTAGAGGTCTCATTCGATTCCCATGGGAGAGTTATTTCGTTACAACATTTATTTAACAGCACTCAAACGGTACTTGAAGCGCAGAACCGATCACCTTGCCTTCATATAATTAGTGATCAAGATGAAACAGCTTTAATATGATGCCTTATGCACCATTAGGTGCAGATAAAAATCAGAAGAAAAACGTAGTATTAATGTATCTTTTATATAATATGTAGGTATAAATAAATAAATTATAAATAAATTAAGAGAAAGATAAATATGAATATATTCTCAACACAACATACAAATACGGTAATGTCCCGTCCCCACTTGATTTACAATTATATTTCTATATTTTGTTTGTTGGTGGAGAACAGTTTTATCTATGTAACACATCAAGGAGGAAGTTCAATGCCCTATTCATATGAACATGTTATTGAACTACATTTTCATTTGATTTTTATGACCGCTTTCAAAGCGTTATAATAATCAAAAATAATATTAGGTAAACTATATGTATCGTTGTTTAAGAACTGAAAAAGAAAAACAGCGACAATGTCTAGGGTACTCGTGGTTATATACTCACGCTTGTAAAAGCTTGTGCAATGAGTATGAGTTCTATGAGATAAAAACAGAAGCAAAATATAGACCAAAATATTTATTTTCATTAAATAAATGAAAAGCGCAAAATTTTATGTGCATTTTCAAATTAAATTAAATGATATTAAAACATATAATTGCATTTTTTGTACGGAATTTTACTTGTACTAAGAAACATATATGAAAAAAACTACAATCAAATCAAAATAAGTAAATCATTATGTGCAACAAAATTTAATTTAATGGATGCCATGACGGAAACTCGGCCAAAATAGATTCAGGTGAAAAAAGTAAACATCACAAGTAATTACAAAATCTGCGTCATGTCCGGACATCAGATAATGGCACTATTTTTTAAATACTAACTAACTAACTAACCATCACGCCGCTGCTCCGCAGGGGTAGACAGAGAGAATCGAACGCCACACCACTCTGTCTTTGCAAATATTCTTCACCTCTTCTACATTCATGCATCTCCTCATACATACCCGACGATTATTACGACCCTGACTCCTGACCCGGCCGCTTTCAAGTATTTGACATACCTGATTGTGCCAAGTTTTCCTCGGTCTTCCTCTGCTTCTTTTTCCAACTACATTCGCCTCATAAATTTGATTAACCGTTCTTTCCTCACTCGTTCGTTCCACATGTTCAAACCATCTCAACAAACCTTTCTTAATTTTATCGATAATGCTTATCTCAGCCTTGCATTCTTTCCTTATTTCATCATTCGAACATCTATCAAACATCGTTTTGCCACACATTCGTCTGAGGATTTTTAAATACTTATGTCATTATTACGATATATTCAAACACTTCAACATAACACTTCTTCCTGATAAACCTAAGAGGTTGTGTTTAAAAATAGGGATGAAGAGTGTGGGAACCAAAAAATCTGACTCATTAACCATGGACCCTCATTCTAACTCTAATTTGATAGATAGGGCTGATATCTGCATGAATATTTTAAAAATAATTTTCACAACATCCTTATCACTGTATAGCGGTACTTGAACGGATGAGTGCCAAACACGCAACTTGTATGAAAATCATCACAACTTATCTGTTAATATACAAAAGCTAATATTTTGTTAATAACTAATTAGAATCTGTAAAGACTAGGATAATCCTTATCTATGCCATAGTAAAACAATCATTTTATATCGTGAGGGAGATTCATGTATACATTTTTTCATCAGGGGAGATTTATATATCTTTTTTTCTCTTAGGGTTTTTTAGGCAGTAAACTTTTTTGAGTCATTTATACTATTACAACTTTTTGAGTGTGTCCAAATACTCGTTCACAAAATCTGGATTATCACCAATTACAGAAAAAAAATTATACTTTTGACTGATTCTTTGTACCACATTGTAATGTTCATCGCCACTACCTTTTTAAATGGTGTATAGGGCAGTGTTAGGTTAATGTAGTGTTATCATGATCTTGATTAAGCAAGGGTAATTACAGCAGCAAGAAAAAAATAAGACTGTTATATTGATATCAACCTAACTTTGTGCAGGCTTAGTTTATTCCTATCTGACTCCCTTTTATGTTTACTTTACTTCTTTCTGACTTCTTTCTATGTTTACATTATTTTCATATAACTACTTTACCCGTACACAGATTGTTCAATACAAGAACTTATCTAATAGCTTCTGAATGTTGAGTTATTCCTCATGCGAAATCTTATCATAACTAAATACCAAGGATTTATGACAGTATTATTCATTAGCCATACCATAGAAAATAAGACTTTCTGAACCGTCATTTATGAGATCGAGGCCATTTCAATAGAGGTAGCATAATGAGATTGACAAGAATGTTCGATTTAAATATTGTAAATAGAACTTTTAATTTATTTTATTTATTTACTTTTATATGTAGGTGCACAAAATACGCATATCGAAAGTCAATAATAATAAAAAAACACATTTTAAAATATATTTAGAAAAAAGTAAGGAGAAAATATGTTTTTTTTGTTGTTTTTACAAAAGAAACAATAGACTTTCAAAATAGGAATAATTAAACTATATTTTTACTATTAATGTGTAACCAGATTATCAGGTAATCAGTGTGTAACCAGATGTTAATAATAATAAATCCCTTACATACAGTGCATAGGGCACTGCTTCATATAAACGCAGTGTTATCTCGATCGATTACACATGAAGGAAATGTGATCAGCCCTCCACTTCAGGTACCAGTCCAGTCTAATATTGAATAAATATTAGAGTGAAAAAATCACTTATATTTATTAAACCCCCCTGGGAATCAAACCCGGGACCTCCAGAACGGTAGGCGAGCATACTGACCATTACACTACAGAGGCGGACCAGATGTTAAAATAAAAATAAATTATATTAAAAAAAATTAACAATAGGCGCCATTTCACAGTTATAATTGTGATTGTGACGCACTCGCTCGCAAACAAAGTCACATCCTTGGAGGACCACTACTGGACTCCGAGAAGGTTAAGCTCCTACCACCAAGACAGGTTGTGAGTTACATGACACACGTAAGTCTTGGGAGTTCTCACAACAACAAAAAAAGTCACAGTTGGGTAGACATTTCAAAATTAATTGAAGGGCTTCAAGCCTTACCGATTGCAAAATTAAAATACGCCTATTAATTTTCAATAAAGATGTCATAGCATTATTTGATTCAGCCCCCTATGTGCTTTATTGGATGTAGATAAGAGAGAAAGAAGAAAAAGACAGTGAAAAACTCAGCTATATCTTTCATTTAATTTATAAAATTTTATGAAGATTTTTTTACTGTTATATCTACTTACAATTTGATTATTTTATAAAAGCAATTTATATAACTAAATTGTAATATACATATATGTACTTATACATCGTATATAATTTAACAGACGTTTGAAGTTTATAGTTTGAAATAGTGCTACCAAGAATTTAGTTTCTAAGTAATAGGGTAACTACGATAGTCAGACATTATTGCTGGCAAACTTCAGTGATTAATTTTCTCTGAGAAATGGTAATATGTAGTTTGAGCCGAGTGGCAATGTACACAAAATGTGTTTATAGGACTAGAGGTACATGCACATTGCACATACCCGTATGCTGCGCATATATTGAACGGCAGTCACACTTGCAACTACTCTATATTTAACACAGAATGGCAAGGACAGCCTTGACACAAAGTGTCTATTTAGCTGAGACTCGGAATTGTGGATATGACAGGTTTTTCATAACTGTCCAGTATAGAATAAAATAACAACTGTGTAGTTTTTCCCACATGAATTTTATTTGGTCAGCCAAAATTCATGTGGAAAAAACTACATAGTTGTTATTTTATTATATAAAATGCAGCTCCACCAAAAAATGTCAGTACAAAACTTGAATCTAATAAAAACTGTCCAGTATGTATTTCACAGTGTCATTTCACAAATTGACAATGAAAGACCACTTTCTTTAAACACTTAATATTAGGCTTTAATTTTAAATCATTAAAGAAAACACTGGTTTTTTTACCACATGAGTTTATTTATGATTACTAGTTTCGGAAACTAAGCTTCAATCTTCACGTCTAAATGTAAACTGAATGCAATATAAGTTTATATTTCGGTAGTGCAAAGGCAAAGGGGTATATCTGTCTCAGACCAAATTTTACAGGAGAGCAAGAAAAAACTTGTGTAATTAAATATTTTTTTCGGATGGCATATGTACATATCTTAATAAAACTAAATAAGTATCGCAACTATAGCTATATCCTTTTGCTAGATTATGGAATACACTATTTTAGACATTTTGTGGAACAAACTTAGAAAATGAAAAATTTGACAGGTATACCCTGCCGTTACATTACACTACCGATTTAGACCTGAAGATGGAAGCTTAGCTTTCAAAACTAGTAGTCATAAATAAACTCAAGTGGTAAAAAACAATGTTTTCTTTAAAAAATTTAACATGTCTTACCACAAAGTAAATGCCGAAACAATAAATAAAATAGGCTTTAATTTTGTATAAAAATGGAAATTATTACATTTTTGTTCCTCAAAAATAAAATAAAATAAAAACATAATTTTTAATGGTAAGGGCAACAAGCATACCTTATTTAGTATAATGCAGCGCATTTATTTTTTTGGCAAGTGACATTTGTTTTGAAATTGTTTTGTAGTGACATTTGACAAGCATGAAGGGGTTAATAGAATTATTATTTGTGATAAAAATTAAACACCTAGAAAAATGTTAATTAGGTTTGATACGACTATTGCATAATAAAAATAGTTCAGAAAAAAAACACAAATAACTTGAATGAACGATAATAAACTCTAAAACTGAAGTAAGATGAAATATTGATATTGCGAGAAACTGAAATGCAAAGGATTGAACTAATGGTTTCCACAATCTTATTTTGGATATGGATGCTATTCAATCAAACAGTGCGGTTTAAAAACAGAAAAAAGTCTCCGCACCGAGCCGAATTTTAGCATTCGGTTTTTAAAACAAAGAAGAAAATTCATTGAAGAAAGCATTCCTTTTCCCATATGCTTTACATTAAGCGCAGTGGGTAATATTTGCCTAACAGGGTTGCCAATAAACCTGTTTACAGAAAATCATTAGCAAACAAAGTGAAACATAGATAATACGCTCACCGTAAAAAGGAAAATATACGGCCAATTGAAATTGAATGAGGTCATCGAGACTCTATATAAGGAAAGAAATGTTGCGGGTATATTTCCTGGCATAATTACTTTACTCTATTCGTACTTCTGAGAAATACAGGTTTAGAAAGAAGCCCTTTTTTGAACTTCTGATATTAAAATAAACAAATGCAACAATTAATATGTATGTATATATATGGAAAATAATTCAATAGCTATTATCATACTCCATATGACGTGGTATTATTAGTTATTGGTCACATTTACTAAGCAATTACTATTTTACATGAATAGATGGTATCAAAACAGATATTGAGGAACAATTCATTATAAATTAACCATTGCAAATCAAACATGATTGTGGAAAAAATATTGGATTTAAATATCAACCACTTCATGCTTTAGGATGGGGGTAGCGTTAGGTTCACATGTTAGAACGAATGATACTCTTGAAAAATGTCAAAAGATTTCCGTTGAGGTGTGGAAGATAAAGTAACAAAAAAAATCTACGTTAAGGCCCAGTATTCTATAAACCGCAACTTAATTTTCTTTAAACCCAGGTAACATTTGACGTAATTGAATTTTTTCCTTAAAACACCGTTTTCGTATGGAAATGATAAGTTTTTCTTCGAAATAAATGTATGGTTTTGAAAGAAAAGATTTATTGAAAGGTAAGGAGTAAAAAATATATATAAAAAATTTTTTTTGGTATATATTCTAAAAAAAAAAACTCTATTATGTATTCTAAAAAAAATTGGGCATGAACTGAAGTCTGGCTCTCAGCGTTGCCGGACGCAAACTGAATTATATTATTGGGAGTAAGGCCTTAATAATTTACCATTATTTATTACTTACAGAAAATTTGTGTTTTATTTTTATCTGAAAAATATTTAAAGACCTACGATTGGCTGTTTAATTTAAAATATTCTTTATAATCCACAAACTAAACATATTTGATGATATACCTATTTTAATAATAAAATAGGCGATATAATCTTTTGCATTTAAATTCAGAAACACTACCTTATTATAAAAACATTCAGTTAATCAACTCCTAATTTATAAAAGCGAACAAAATAATAAATAGCGCTTGGATCATTTATAATCAAATAACCCCAAATTCGTTTGAAACTGTTCAGAATATTTATCATTCAAAGTCACTTATCACATACATAATTAAACTGTGTTTATCCAATTTACTGAAAGACCACTAACTCTTGATGTTAATACTAATCTTCCGAAGCTGCCAGTTACAGCCCTGAATATAAACACATCAAATTAAAATAAACATAAAGGAAACAGATGTCTGTGTGTGTGGTTAGGAAGATAAATGCTTCAGATTCAATTAGAATTTACCAAATCATCAGTCTACCTACTTCCTCGTGACAATGATCTGAATAACACAATTTACATATTTGTCCACAGTAAACATTATCTCATGATTATACAACAGTTTACTCAGAGAATTATATGAAGGTGTTAGATATATAAATTATTGACTAAAATAAAATAAACAAAACACAAGTAAAAAGATATACTATTACATAATATTATTCAGGAAATTGAAAAAAGTTTAATAAACATCTATCATTTGAACTCATAACAAAAGCAACTGTTAAATTGACTATGGGGAAAGAGAATAAAATATTATTTATTGTTTCGGCATTCACTTTGTGGCATGGCATAATAAAATTACAAATAAAACATTTCTTTTTTTACCACTTGAGTGTTATATTTTGTTACTAGTCTCGGAAGAGACAGATGCTTCCGAAACTAGACGTAACATAATACTTAAGTGGTAAAAAATATGTTTTTATTTGTAATTTAGAAAGAAATATAATAATAATAATAAAACCCTTATCCGCACCCCAATGGTGCATAGGGCACTGCGTCATATAAACGCAGTGTTATCTTGATCGTTTACACACGAAGGAAAGGTGATCAGCCCTCCGCTTCAGGTACCAGTCCAGGGTAATATTGAATAAATATGACAGTGAAAAAATCACTTATATTTATTTTACCCCCCTTGGGAATCGAACCCGGGACCTCCAGAACGGTAGCCGAGCGTGCTGACCATTACACTACGGAGGCGGACGAAAGAAATATAGTTGTTTTAAATTTCTACTCAATGTTACAAATTTTGCTTAGCATAATGAATGGGATATGAAGCGACATAACTAGATAAATGATCATTTTTATTAGATAAGGGTGGGTTGGGGGGGGGGGGGTGAGTATCGGCCTAAATTGTTTTTTTTTTAAATAATATCGGAATACACATCTTGGAGTCTTAAAAATCCCTGTAAACTAAAAATGAATTAGCCTCCTTAAACAGAAATAAAGGAAAAACTGGTGTATTGAATAAACATTATTTCAATTGTACAAATCGACCAGCTTATATTCTTAGCTTAGTCTTCATTGAAGTAAAGATGTACTTTACTGAAAGTCTAAACATTGGGATGAAAATTGCTTAACTATTTACTATAAATATTACACTATCAAATAAATTGTGGAGCCGCAAACTGAAGATAATAAAAACCTTTAGTGGAAAGATAATAATCAAACTAGTAAGTTAGTATACATTAACTACAAATCACCAAAATAAACATATTATATGCGTGTGCGTGTTTAAAAAGATTTATTGTGAGGTCTGGCTTATTGGAGTTTATCCAATTTTTCCCCCATTCACAAACAGTGTGCATTAAAACATTTTATTTTATCCACTATTATGCTGTATTTCAATCTGCCCGGAGAGCAATAACATATTTCTCGACACGGCTTTCAAATAAAAACCCCAACTGAAAAGGAACGCTCCCACCTTAAGTTCCTAGAATTTCTAGTCTCGGCCTGTTTTATGATGACTGTAAATCTGGTTTATTGCACATTAAATACCATTATCTAGTTGCATGATTGGTCACACCTGTGTCTAGGATTTAGTAGGGAAAATAAAAAGAGGATTTTATCACGTTTAGTATGTAGCGATGATGTTACATAGTAAGTAATTTATTGAATTATTATTTCAATTAGGAGACTTACCTTTGGTATTTTTGCATACTGCCCCGTGCGAGCATCTCGTATGGTGGCGATGTCAAGTAAGTCCACCTCATGATTTTGGTCCACCCAGTAAAGGAAGAAACCATTTTGATCAATCCGCAATGTGACTGGAGTTCCCGTACCAGAATCCTTAAGTAGAAGAGAAAAAAGTCATTACGCTTTCTATAAAAAATATCGTAACTCAGGCGGTCCTCGGCTTTCTTAAAAATGTAAATCAGTCTTGATGGACAACATACGAGCATATATCTCATGTACAAGGAATAATAGAAAAATACAGCATGTTAGAGACTTTTAAAAAAGAGAAAAATAGAAAATTAATATTCAACAATTTTAAGAATTATTAGTCCCGCTTTGCAGAATATTGCTCAATATTCTGCAAAGTGTACTTATTGTCGACAACTTTTCAAAAGTTTAGTTGTGTGTTTAGAGGTGTACATTGTAATTGTATTAAATTATCATCATTGAATAATGAATGAATTTAGGTCACTATAAGATTTTAGAAGTTATATTGAAGAGCATCAGAAACAAAATTTTACGCAACTGTGAAAACCTTATGCGCCATACGTTAGGTTAGGCAGTAGCAAAGGTCATATTTTAACTGTACAATGTTGTAATAATCCAAGATGTAGTGCTGCTTTAGGCAATTTATCAAATTAACTTATTCATTATATAAATTCACAGTTGTTCAACAGATAGCACAGCATTTCCACTTGTGACACTCCATACACTTCCTTAATGATACTAATTAATTAATAATTGTGAAACATACCAATATTATTAAAATATTGCTAATTTTGTCAAATAATTATTATAATAAAAAACTTTTTCCATTGGATTTACTTTTGTACACATTTCAGAAATCAATTATGTACAAAAGTCAAGGACCGCCTGTATAATACAAATAGATATATGTATGGAATCTAGTTAGTGAGAAAAAATATAAAGAAGCATTTTCTCAAAAATCATTTCAGTTCTTTTACCTTTAACGAGGTTTTAAAATTGGAAAGTCATTGAATGCAGTAAATTGACACGAAATAGTGAAAGAAAACCTAGAAGAATTCTCGCAATAATGTATGTATGTCAGCGTTTACCCTGCCAAGAATATTAAGATGAATGGAAACGGTTCAGCAAAAGTTTGGTGACAATCTAATTTTGGTAGAATTCCGCAAAATTTATTTTCAAACCAATGTGAATCACTTATAATATATTACCAATGACTTATTTCCCCCGCATGAGCAACAATATTAGCTTTAAAAAAAATGGCTGCTTGCCAAAAATTGGTGTATTACAATATTTCTGCTCAGCAGTAGACATTGTAAAAATTTTATATTGTGCTAATAATATGAGGAATTGGAGATTGTAAACTCTCTGGTAGAGGGTTAAATGTAATATTTACACATAGCATAAATTCTAAATTTCAAATTTAAAAATTTATAGTTTTCAAAACTGAATATTAAACAAAAATAAGTTTCAGTATATATCAATTGAAAATCACAATCTAAAAAGACTGGCAAACATTTGCTTTACATAAATGGAGATTTCAATAGTACTATGTGTATATTATGCAGTGCTCTAAGCGCTTTTAGTTGGGAATAATAAAATAAGTCATTTATATTGTCAACCAGTATGGTTGTGGTCCTAAGGTAAGCGTCGCAGACTCATAGTTTCTGGGTTTGAGTTCGCTTTGCCAAAATTTGATTTAAATTTTCAATAATGGGCTTTTTAATATTGTATGAAATTGAGCGTTTGTGTGCCTAATAAGAACAAAACTGTTTATCTTTTCATTTAAATCTAATAATACCCAATAAAAAAAATATACCATATTATACAATAATAAAAAATTCAACAAAAATATTAAATTATAACACAATATCAACCGGATTTTTCATTATCAGAATAAATAAACACACTCAAGTAATTTTATTTAATCATACGTTTTTTTAATTCAGTATTAAATTTAACAAAGAATCTTTCATTTAATAAAAGAGTATTCCAATTTTAAGAAAACGCGCTTGGAAGAGTAATATAAATATTTTCTGCCATTTGTAAACAGATATAAGTAAATATTGACTATAATTCTATCAATATTTCCCATATGTTTAATATCACTCTAGCAAAGCTATCAAATGGTATATCAAAGAGAGATAAGAAAAGTATTTAAGCTAAATTAACCAAGCATTGGTTTTTAATTATTCTATTATAAAATAAAAGGAATGTAACAAATATAAAATGTAAATCGAGTATTACATGTATTACAGAATACCAAATGTAATATTACGTATTATTACAAGTATAGTATTGTAATATTAACTATTTTAAGAAATAAATAATAATAATAACATACCAAATAAATATCAGAGTGAAAAAAATACATATTTATTTTGACCCCACTGGGAATCATACCAAGGGGATTGTGCACATTTAATAAATGTGTTAAAACTACACTAGAAAGGCAGATAAAAATACGCATTTGAGATTGAAAATATAATAAAATCTAGATTTGTGGATAAAAGATAATAATAATTTTGGATAATTTAGATTTAGAT
Source organism: Brachycentrus maculatus (assembly GCF_059751285.1). Taxonomy (NCBI): domain Eukaryota; kingdom Metazoa; phylum Arthropoda; class Insecta; order Trichoptera; family Brachycentridae; genus Brachycentrus; species Brachycentrus maculatus. The sequence continues at coordinate 1,387,913 of NW_028281009.1, read as the reverse complement.
GAAATTAATGATGTGCATACATGTCATGTTTTCGAGAAAATAATATATTTACAAACATAATTATGTTCGATATTTTTTTCATTGTACGGGGAGCAAACAAGGGTGAATAAGTTTTTGCTCCAATATTAATTTTATAAATCCTGAACGGGTATCTAAAGCAAAGGACTGATTAGCTCACCTTCATCTAACTAATAATCGAGTTCACACTGCATCAATTAAATGCAGTGCCCAATGCACCACTAGGTGATATTTTATTACGATTGCATGAATTGAGTATATAGATCTAAACTCATTATAATTTATTTTTTAATGGGTTTTTTTTTATGGAATCATTTTAAATTACAAGCAAGAATCAATTTTGGTTTATAATACTCCAATTGTTCATTTGTAATATTAAAGAAAGCAGTAAATCCATTAAAAGCTTTAAGGTGTGTGTGCTCCCCTTACACATAACATTTTTATTTATGAGAAGACCGTAAATCATAAAATACCCGTAAAATCTCATTCACTTGTTTCAGAAGATTTGTAATACAGCGTTGCTCAGTAGTGAGAATTCCACAAATATTGTTATTTTTAATATAACATAATATATTTATAACATCTATTAGTAGTAGTTATTAATGAGAAAATTTAAATATGGTTTTATTTAAGTTAATTAAGATATAAAAACATTTTGTTTATTCAATGGAACATTTATAATGTACATATTAGCAATCCGAGAAACAATGATTTCGAAAAGTAAAAAATGAGTGAAAAGGGAAAATGATCCGCGACAAAGGTATAACAAGTGTTCCCCCTTCCCCTTTAGTTTGTTTGCTGAAGAGCACTTACCTCGTCCCACTTGATGAACTTCTCGCCGTCCTGAAGGGGCTGCGACACTTCAACAGGTCTCAGCTGAACCGGAACACCTCCGGAACTAGAGACCGCTACTGCCATATTCACTTTAGATTTATTCTCAGTTTGTCGTCATCGGTAAATTACGTACACTTCAATGAAAAGCTAACATTTTACCTGACTGGGTTGCGACCCGACAATAGAATACATAAACCGAGAAATAAACATACATTCCATATATATAATCGAAAATGTAACCTTTTCAGTTTGAGATCGAAGCTGTCATTTCGATTGGTATTGACAGAACACTGGAGGCTGAGCCTCAATCACACCCCGCAAGTTACCAGTACACTTGTCTGGAAATGAAACTGTTTATTAATTGGCTGTAGAAGTGCACGCCTAACTTTTCACCCGTAACAGATTTACGTAAAATAATCCAAGTCCCCATTGTCACCAATCACACAGGCGAGATTGAAAACACGGGTCGCGCCGACGATTCCATTTCATTTTGTGAAGGGTTGTCAGTAGTTGTTATCAATATTCCCACTACTACCTACCTACAGATATTGTGCAAATACGTCATAGTGTTTATGTGGAGGTGCGTAAGTATAGGTACAATTTTCTAAAGTAGCCCACTCACTGAACAGTGAATAAACATATATTTTTTTAAATTTTCATTTTGTTGTTTGCATTTATTGAAATTTGGGGTCTCAATTTATTCGATTACCCTTTCGTAATAACCGTTGTTACAGAATTACGGCGTTATACAGAACTACGTAACGTAAAAAATCGTTTTTCGATTATATCGATTAGCTAAAAGAAAAAACCATCCCTAAAGTGTCTTTGGTTATAAAATTGTCTCTGCTTTCAGCTGTCACTACTGTCACCGGCCGTTATCTATGGTGGTTTGTCATTTTTAAATCTTCGTCGATTTCAGTCGATTTTGATCCTTTTCGCTGCATTGTGCAATAGGGTTGCGGTTTTATCTTAATCAGTTTTTTTAATTTAATGTAAAATCATTTTATACATTTCTTCAAAATAATATATTTGAAGGTAGAGGATTTTTCTCAGAAAAAAGATATCTGAAAATGTCAGGTTAGTAATTGGGTATTGCTTTTTTCTGCCGGATTTTTCACTTAAATTGGATAACATGTTCTGGTTTTACGCATGGCTATTTTAATATTGTTATTTATTTTTCAGAAACCGTAGAAGAAACTGAAAACAATGTACAAGCCAATCATAAGAAAAGACGGCGCCATAGGAAGAAGCAATTGTACGCTTCTATTCTCAAGCAGATGGAGTTCTACTTCAGTGACGCTGCACTGTCTAAAGACCGTTTTCTCGCGCAACTTGTAGAGAAAGACCCTTTTGTCCCTCTCGATGTGTTTCTTAGATTTAACAAAATCAAGGCTTTGACAAACAAGATATCGGACATTATGGGAGCACTTCAGGATTCCAAAATTCTAGAAATCTCCGAAGACAACTTGAAGGTTTGAATAGTTAATTTATATCAATTATATAATAATCGTAAACGATTTTCTTTCATAAAGTTGTATAAATAAGTACTGTAAAATGCGCCCTTAGCACTGGAAAACTCGGTGAGGGCACATTATTGTGAATTGTAGTTTGTAAGTATGGGTTTAATTAAAAATAAAAATCCATCTATCTTTTTGTCTTTCCCAGATACGACAAATGATTACTAATTTATCCATTATAGCTTGTAAACAGAAGGAATGTTGCAAAATTATAATTTAAAATTTTGCAATGAACCATGTGTATTAATTTAATATGAACTAGTTAACAATGTTGTTAAAAAATATATTTGATTGGTTGCTGAATACTTTATTTTCTTAAGCGTTTTTACCTTAAAACGATTATGAAAGCGGTAATTTAATATATTAATAAAAAAATTATTGTTTTGCTATCAGATTTATTTAAAACTGATACATAGAGTAACAATTTTGCAATTCGGATCTGTATTTACCAGGGAGGAATATATTTATGAATAGTAGAATTTTAAGGATAATCTTCATTTATTTTTCCCTTCTATGTATAGTAAACACTAATGACTATTGTAGAAAGTTTTTTTCTGAATTCAGCTCCTGTAATACTGAATTATGAGTTCACTTTATTATTCATTCATTTTGAATTCCTTAAAAAAAACTAATATGACAGCAATATCCAATGAACTATTTTTTATCCGAAAAAATTGTATCTACAATAAATTGTATATTATTTTTGAAGATATTCCTGATGTTTGATAATAAATCATTAATAAACAGTTTTGTTATCAGTCTTCAATTTACTCTAAAATATTGATAAATTTATGGATTTTTACAAATTTTTTTATTTATTTAGGAGGCATGGCAAAATATTTCACAATATTTTTTTAAATACACATATAATTCTGTTAAATAGTAAAATTATATTCTTTACAGTAATAGATTTATATTATCCACTGACACTTCGTGATGGAATTGCATTTTTAATTTATTATTAGATTAAAACCAATATTTTTAGCTTTTCCACTTTTTTATTTGACCAGCGACCGGGTTTCGTCGTTACCGACATCATCAGACTGGTGAGAGGCTTTACAAATTTGTATGTTATATATAAAAGAAGGCAGGTTTAGCTATGGGAAGCCCCATTTCACCGATCCTTGCTGAAATATTCATGGATCATATGGAAAAATCCATTACAAAATTAAAATCTTTCAAAAACGTTAAATTTTATCGCCGCTACGTCGATGATATACTAATTGTATGGTCAGGAAGCCAAAGACAATTAGACATTTTCCTAACAGAAATAAATAAAATTAATAAATCAATTCAATTCACTATGGAACTGGGCGGTAAAGTAATAAATTTCCTTGATTTAAAAATTAGCATCGAAAACAATAAATTAGAATTTGCGATTTACAGAAAACCCACATACAGCGATAACATCATTCATAACAAATCTAAGCATCATATTTCCCATAAACTCGCTGTATTTCATAGTTTAATTCATAGGCTGTTGTATGTCCCATTAAATAATGATAATTACAACTCTGAACTTAATATCATAAAGACGATAGCCTCCAATAACGGTTATGAATGTGGTTTAATTGATCAATTAATTAGGAAAAAACAAAAGAGACTTGCAACATCTCAATTAAATAAAGCTCTCATTACAGAGACTTCAAAAGTAGTTAAAAAATGGGCTAAATTATCTTTTATAGGGGATAGTAGCAACAGAATCGGAAAACTAGCGAACAAAGATGAATGTTCCATAGCCTTTTATAATAATTCAAATCTGGGGAAGATACTAATTAATAATAAAGATAAAAGGGAAAAAGAAACAAATTCAGGCTCATATTTATTAAGTTGTGGATCATGCAGTGCTGAATACGTGGGGCAAACAGGACGATCGTTTAAAATAAGAATAAACGAACATGTCCAAAGTTGGAGAAATAAAAAAGAAAACTCCACTTTTGCAAACCACTTGATAGAGTCAAATCATGATTTCGATAAAAATTTTAATGTAAAAATCTTACACAAATGTAGTAAAGGTAAAAAATTAGATAGGCTCGAAATTTTGGAAATAAATAGATTAAAAAATTGTCATAATAAAGACATATTAAATGATCAAGTAACACACATTCATTCTCCCTTACTTTACCCATTAGAAAAGAAACAATAGATGCCTTAATGTCTTGTCGATAAGAAATGACTGCCGGGAAATTTACATTTCAGAGAACTTCGGACTCCCCCCGGACAACCACAGCTTAGTGGAAGGAGCCGTCAACCAGCATTTCCTGATACCTCGTTACATAATTTAAATTCATTTACAAAAAATACAAATCTATTTTAACTTTATATAAAATCGTGCTTTCAATACAAAAAACCTTTATAAAAAAATATTTAAAATATCATACAATACTTAAATTCACTAAAATTAAATTAATTTCTCATAAAATTATATCAAATCATGGTTATCAACTCCTGCCTTCTTTTATATATAACATACAAATTTGTAAAGCCTCTCACCAGTCTGATGATGTCGGTAACGACGAAACCCGGTCGCTGGTCAAATAAAAAAGTGGAAAAGCTAAAAATATTGGTTTTAATCTAATAATAAATTTACAGTAATATTTAAAAAAATAATTGCCGTTATTTATCAACTTTTTCATATTGTAGTTAGATTTACTATTACAAGTTGAAAGTTTTTTTTATGACGAAAAACTGGTTTTTGTACATGTTGTGTTTATGATTATAAAAGTTATCGGTTTTTAGGTAAAGCGAATTACACCAATGGCGCCATATGATGCAGATGCACGCACTGTGTACGTGGAGAGTATCCCGGTAACAGCCGACTTGACGTGGCTGACCAGTGTATTCCAAGAACATGGACCGATTGCCTATATCTCTCTGCCAAAATACTTTAACACCAACAGAATAAAGGTACTTTATTTTTATCATACATCTCCTGCATATCTTAATGTAACATATCCTGCAAATCTCAATGTAATACTTATTATTTATTTCAATGAATTCTGTGTGCAGTATTTCAAATGTATTAATTATAACATAAATTGAACTGTTTTTGGACCAATTAGCACTTTCACCCACTGAATGAATAAGTCTATAAGTAAGTCTGGATGGAAATTTAGATCAAATTTATAGGTACAATACATACAATCTGAAAATGGCTACAAAGCAACACCTGTTTAATTGCAATTTGATCATTAATCTCACAAAGGCAAGGTGATCAGCGTATTGTTCAGGCACCATTCCAGGGTAATAATAAATAAGTATTAGAGTGGAAATCACTTATATTTATTTTGATCCCTCTGGGAATCAAAACAAGGGACTGTAACCAAAAATGCGGTACCCACCACACTGTTAATTAGTGAGTTCCCATACATGTACTGCCAATATTCAACGCTACACAAACTGTATTTAAAAATATATCGTAGTCATACAGGAAAAAGTGACCAAGTGCATTTTTTACAAAAACGTGATAATTGACTATTTGATATCTTACTAGCTTAATATTGCCCTGAAAAAAATCCGAAAGGATTTTAAACTTGGAAGTATAATATATTGACTTGTTAAAAATAACTAACTGCATTGATGTTTATTTTCTTGCTAAGCAAAAGTGACTTGAATGGCCCTCCTGAACATTTTACGTTTTGTTAGTTGGTCACTTTCTTCTGTACGACTACGAGATATATTTATGTATTAATTTTTAATCTTAATTATGTAGCTATATATAAGGACCGTAGTCCATTTGATCTTCACATTCGTTTGATAATGCCCTAACAAGGCGAAACAATTGTCACAATATAATTTTTTATGTGTTTTTTGTTAATAAAATACAACTTAGTAGACTCAAAAAATACGTGTTTGATTTAAAATTAATACATAAATTAAAATGGAGTTCTACAAATTAAACGCCAAGTCAATAAATACGATATAAATGTTACCTTTTAATAAATAATCATTTTTATTTATTTTAGAGTATTGAGTCTTCTGTTTTATTCACAGGGTTTTGCTTTTGTGGAATTCCAATCGGAGGAAGATGCAAAAAAATGTCTGGAGAGCTTCACCGCAATGGGGCGCAAACTGCCCACCAATATAAAAGCTGAAACCCTCGCCAGTTGTCAGGGCTTTCAACCCGATATAGCGGAACCACTTTCCAAGTCGGAGAGCGACCAGGAATGCCATGATTTCAAACAGGATAAAAAAGAGGACAAGGAGCTCAGTGTGGAGGAACCACCAAGAAAGAAAGCCAAGAAACGACATAGCACAAGTAGTACGGATAGCACCGCTGCAAAAGAACAGAAGGTGGATGAGAAGAAGGAAGATTGTGAGGGAGGGGACAAAGAAAATATTGCAGATGCGAAAAATGTATATAAAGTTTTTTTATAAGCTTACATTAAACCATATTTTGTCATATCAGAATTTTTTTAACCTTTCCGGTACAATAATCGATGTCCGATTTTCTCTGGGGAGTAGGTTCTTTTTACATGATTTTTTTTTACAAAGTCTATAAATTATGTAAAAATAAATTTAAAAAAATAAAACTTATCATCTCTAGGTTTTATTTTATGACAAAATTACATACAAATGTCCACAGATGTTATTGTTATACAAGTTGTTACATCATACCGACTGACAGACGGACTTCGACGTTTATTAACGTCAATACTCCTTTGAGGAAAGTACGCACCGATGTTTATTTACGTCCATACTCACGGAAAGGTTAAACTGAAAATTTAAAATCGCTATGATCCCCTTTCTAAACCTGTAGCTTTAATACACGATAGTATAAACTTAATTTTAATTTAACTGTAACGTTTTGATTTGCATTTTATTTTATTACGCATTTATTTGCAGGAAGCAACCGAAGATAGTGCCACAGAACAGTCAGAGAGTGCGGCAGAACAGGAACCGACATCCGGAGGAGGAGACGTCAAGAAAAGTAAACCTGTCAGAAAAAGGAAGAAAAAAGACAGACACAGAGCGCATAAGGAACGCGAAAAGGTAATGTGAACTTTACGGATTACATATTTTCTCTAGGTGGACTTTGTTATTCAAGCATAATGGGGTTTTATCATTCGGGAGAACATTCATCACTTTTATTTGTTTCGTGGCAAAGCAGCATTTCAGTAAGTTAACAACATGCAAATGTGTGTGTTTTTGGAAAGTTGGTACCAATATCTTTGAAACCGATGCAAATGAGATTTTATTCCTTTAGTATCCTGCATTATTTGTTTTTCCAGTATTTTTTTGTTTATTTTTTAATTATTATTAATATCATATTATTAAAATCTGTTTTTTTCTAATCTGAAAAATATTTTCTAGCCTTATTAAATTAATGTGACATTTTTTTTTTCTGTTCATTTATACTTTTATAAAAAAAAAATTATATGAAAACATCTCGCATCATTTTTCATTTTTGTCACAATATTTGCAGCAAAATTAGTATTGAATATATTTGCAGAAATCTCTGGAGCTGACAGCCCGAAGTTTACAATTAATGTCTAAGTGTGAATGGAAAGTTCTTCGGAATAAATACCTGACGCTGCAGAGGAAGCACATGAAGGCTCTAAAGCAAGTTCTGCGGACACAACACTCATTGCCGGAGAATAGGAGCAAGTTTCCTGTCCCAGTCGCTCCAGGTTTATTATTCACACATTTCTTTACCTTTCAATATAGATTTCAAATGTAACTCTTTCTATTGCTGCATTCACACCATGAGCGAAAGTGGTTGGCACTTATTTTTTTGGAAACCATTGATTTTTTTTATTACAGTTTCAGATATGTAAGTAAGTTACTAACTATTAGATTGATAAATTAAATGTTTCAACTTCGAAGATATTGACATTCTTAATATAATGTTTAATTCCTCAAAAACATTTTTTTACTTTGCATTTCTCTTACTCTTGAACACAAACTCTTCAGTTACTACTAAATAACTAGGTGTAGATTAAAGATTAAACCCTTACTGGTCCAATGTCGAATCTCATTCGACATCGATTTTTTCCTCTTAGGTCCCATGTCGGATGTTATTCGACATTTCTTTCATTATTAGTATTATTTATTTAAACTCCAAACCTACATTTTTGTCACTCGTATCTATTACAACAGTATGTGGAGCAGAGGTCAAAATATTTTTTTCCAATTAGAATGTAACTGTCTACCTAGATTTCTTTTTTCAATTTTGGCAGGCCGGAAAGGGTTAAGACATATTTTTTTCCTAGAATGTCCAATTTTACCATGCATCTGTTTTTAAAAAAAGTGATTATTTTGGACAATATTAATATGTAGTAGGAAAAATAAGCTACATTTTAAGCCAAAAAGCTTAATGTCAATACTTAGTGCAGAGAAATTGAGGTTTGAATTCTTTTTAATACTGCCCTGTCACAGTGTACCAAACGCGTGATGGGCTTAGTCGAAGGTGTCACTTTCTTTTTTCAAAACAACGCTTTCTGCCCTATAGCGGGTAAATATTAAGTTTAAAATATGCCTCTTTTGCTGGGATATGGTACATTTTCTGGGCATTTCGAAAACATACATAACTTAAACTTGTCAATTTTTGATATATGACATTGTTGAAAAGAGTGATCAATATATTTCATCTCAGTTGAGACATCTATAATACATAAACATATGTTATATATTTACTTGTGCCAAACTTTATTAAAAACTAAAGTAAATATGATTTCTTTTTTTAAATCTGTGTTGGGTTGTGGTCCCGTGGCTAGTGTCGCGGACTCAGAAGTCAGAGTTTCTCGGTTCGAACCCACTCTACCTCAATTTAATACCTATTTCTAATAATGAGCCGCTTAGGCTCACAGAAATAGTATAAAATTGAAATACTTGTGTATGAAAGAAATAAATTAAATAAAAATATTATATAAAAAATATATGTTAAAATATATTTGTATATAAAAATATATGTTAAAATAAATATGATAGAAAAATAAAGGAGTTTATTATGATGAGGAATGTACAGTACAATCCCAATATTCCGGGATGTATAGTGAAAAAAATCAAATTTGCTGGTTAGTTCCGAAACAAAAAAAATGTAGGCAAATATTTTTTTTTATATAGGGTCCGCCATCTAAAGTTTTTTTTTTCAACTAGTGCTTATTTCGTGAATGGTAACACTTAGCTCATGTCTGATTTGACAGATAATTAGTTTTATCCTTCCGCTGAGCGAATATGGTTGTGTATACGCTTGAACAACGCTGGGAAATATTGCGACATTCGACTTACAGAAGATGCCGATTTTGCCAAAAAAATCATCTTTTCGGATGAAGCTCATTTTGATCTTGGCGGGTATGTAAACAAGCAAAATTGTCGTATTTGGGGCACAGAAAACCCGCACGCATACATTGAAAAGCCGGTACACCCAAAACGAGTCACTGTTTGGTGCGGATTTTGGTCCAGAGGCATAATTGGGCCATTTTTCTTTGAAAATGAGCAAGGAGTGGCCGTTAGTCAATGGCGATCGTTATCGGGCCATGTTGAACGGATTTTTGTTCACAAAAATTGAAGAGGAGGATATTGGCAACATTTGGTTTCAACAGGACGGCGCTACGTGCCACACAGCCGAAGCTACACTCGATGTTTTGCGCCCCATTTTCAAAAAAAAAATGTTATTTGGCGGACCCTTTATGTATACCTGCTTGCTTAGTAAGACGCATGTGTTAATAGCATGACATGACTAGAAGCAAATAACCTTAAAAAAATTATTTTACAAATAATATACCACGAAGTATTGTTTGGATTAGAAGTGGGTTAGATCCAGTCAGTGAATTCGTACCCTAATACCGAAACAATGGATCTTTCATCAGATAAATTGCACCGATAAGGTATAATCAAATGATTGAATTTTTAACACAATTTTTTGATGATTAAGAAATAAAAAAGTTATCAAGGTATTTTGCAAATATTTTAAGCCATAAATACGACATATAATTAAGATACTGTTATTCTATCACTTTGTGAGGAATGAAGAGATAAGGCGTAGGACGCAGAAAATCTTGGTCACAACTGTCGTCAAGAAAAGGCGATTCAGTTGGCTTGGCCATGTACTCCGCAAGCCTCCTGAGAGCCTTAATCAAGCTTGCCTCTTTTACAAGGCATCAGGTCCGCGCCGCCCAGGACGACCACCGCTGACAAATCGTTGGCAGTTCTCGTCAGAACTTCGGGACGCGGATCTGGCTTGGAGACAGTTTGTGGACTCCATATTCTATCACTATGGAAAACAAATGTGTTCGGTCCTCAACACGTGTTTCAAAATTAAGAGTACCATTGTAGAAAAAAAATTGTTATTTTTTCTATGACCGAAGTGTCCCGGATAATCTGCTTCCCGGCTAGCCCGACCCCGTAAAATCAGAAGTGTATTGTACTTCTGATTTTTTACAGTCTCCTGAAACATGGTACACATATCGCTCACTCCTTTCAAGAACGTCATAAATCAAAAATCGTCAATTTTCAGTTGTGCACATTTTCGGAATGCCCAGAAAATGTTCTATATCCCAGCAAAAGCGGCATATTTTTAACTTTATATTTACCCGCTACAGGGCAGAAAGTGTTGTTTTTGCATTTTGAAGAAAATGTGTTGTTTAATTATTTTTTTAAATAAACTAAATATTTTTCAAATGGAGAAAAAATCTTCAGGTTTTACCTAAAAGATCTGTTGCACAGTAAAAAGTTCAATAAGTGGCTTGATGTTTATTTTTAATACACTGTCTTATATTTTTAAACTTTAAAAACATTCTCCTGAAAAATCAAGTTTTTTGATTTATGACATTCTTGAAAGGAGTGAGCGATATGTGTAGTGCTTAATAAGTACATCAAACCATTTTTATAGAAATATTTTGACATGTTTGATTTTAGGTTACACAGACCAAGTGGAAGAGCCCAAGCAACTGCCAGCTCCTCCAGAGATTCCCTTTGTGGAGGGAGTTATAGTCGCCGTGAAGCTTGCAGAGCCATGTGTGGACGTTAAATCCCTGAGGAGGGCCACTAAGGAGAATGTCCACGTCACATTTGTGGATGTCAAGGAGGGACAGACTGATATTCACGTCAGGATGGACAACGCAGAGTCTGCTAAGCAGGTATTAATGCATTATTACACTAGCGGTCTGTCCAACTAAAAGCCAACTGTCCAAATGTTTAATTTCTTAACATTTTTGTTAAATTAGTAATTTCAAATTTAAAAAAAACTTGTGGTGTTTCTGAAACTTTTTCTGTGGTGGCACGGAAGAGGGGCACAACTCCTATGGTATATGTTACTGACTTGTGCCCCTCTTCTGTTTTATCACAGATTTCATGTATATTATTTTTAAGAAAAAAACTCAAATTCATTCACATTTGTATATTGTGCCACCATTTTACATTTTTGAAAAACTTACTTCTTCTGAAACCACTCATGCTCAAGGGTGGCAGAATTTTGTTTACTATTTTGTAACAAATGAATTTTCGTAATTATTGGCAATATTTTCATTATAGCCAAATCTTTGTACACAAATTGAAATCCCAAAAATCAAAATAATATGAATGTTTAATCATTGGCAGAGTGGTAAATGTTGGACAGTGTATAAAGTCCGTTATATAGTCACTTCTGTAGTGTAGTGGTCAGCACGCTCGGCTACCATACTGAAGGTCCCAGGTTCGATTCCCCGAGGGGTCAAAATAAATATGGATGATTTTCGCTCTCATATTTATTTAATATCACCCTGGACCGGTTCCTGAACCAAAGGGCTGATCATCTTTCCTTCATGCAATTAACGATCAAGACAACAGTGTGTCGCTACGATGCATTGCCCTATGCGCCATTTGGTGCGGATAAGAGTTAAAAGAAGAAAGTTATATAGACGTGTTTGTTTCAGTATGCGGCGTCGGGAATATTCCCATCAGCACGGGTGCTGTCGGGGCCGGAGGAGCAAGAGTACTGGGAGGTGCTACGCAAGCAACAGAGCGACAAGTTCAGCAGCAAGAGGAAGGTGCGCGGGCGGGACCGGCTAGTCAACAAGGCGCGCCAGCTGGCTCACTCGGCCGACCTCAACATCTCAGTCTCTGCGCAGCTCGGGAAACAGCATATTCGCTTCGACGACTGAATCCTGCTAGCCCAAAACAACTTGCATTGTTAGGATAATAATAAAACAAACATAATATAAGGATCTCATGCGTTTTATTTATGCATATAACTAGGCACTGCTAGTTCCGCCAGGAACTCAAATTATCACTAAAATTGTTTTTATGAAATATATTTAGTATGCATTCTGTCAAAAACAGTTCCGGAAATTTATGAATAAAACAGAAAGTTTTATTATTCATCCAAGTTTTCTGTATTGCCTTCAAAGTAGGCCTTTTTCGAAATAATACGTTTATGCCAATGAACAATCCAACCATCAAAACATTTTTTAAACGCATTTCTCAGAATCGACTTTAGTTCTCGCCGCGAATTCTCTTTTATGCCTTCTATTAACTAAAAACGGTTGCCCCAAAATGTGAGTTTTGGAGAGCGAAAGAAGTCGATCGGAGCCATATCAGGTGATTACGGTAGTTCAATGGTATTTGTTAAGTTTTTGATGAAAAATTCGTTCACAATAATAGCCTTGCGCATCTTCAGTGGCCAATTGAGTTGACGAAACTAGTCGAGCGGCAGCATGTTTTGCGCCCAAACAATCATTGAAAATACTATGAATTGATTCGTAAGACACATAAAGTTCTGCAGCTATCTTTCTCTAACTTAAATGATAATTTTCGGTCACCATTTTCTTCACTTTAGGGATGTTAACTTCAGTTGAAAGCATTGATGGCTGACCAAAGTGAGGCAAATCTTCCACATTTTGACCACTTTTGAATGTACTGTAGCACTCATGCACATGTTTTTGATAATGTTGATCCAATGTTTTCTGTAATATTCTCATTAATTCTGCACACAAAATTCCATTTGCAATGCAACATTTGAGATAAATACTGTACACAAACCAAATGACAGATTGTGCTCAAACTCCGCATCAGTGTAGAGGACAGTTGTGTCAACTTAGCGACATAAAGAATTTTGACCTTTAAGGATGTTTTTGTAAATTATCAACTCCTGGCGTTTTTTTGACACAGTGTATTTCTCAAAAATATAGCTATTTGTACTTCTTTGCATATAAAGTCAATAATCATCACAAATAATAGTCAGATAAAATGAGGAAAAAATAGCAACACAATATGTAGGCGATTCAAACTATGTTAATGTAGAATTAAAATTAATTATACAAAAAACATATCATTATCATTTTGTTTTTTTGTGTGTTAAACACTAATTCAAAATAACTTTCCATTGTATTTATTAACACAAACTAATATGCATACATACTGGTGTCATCCAAGTATGTACTCATTATTTCTATAATAAATTTTATTATGTGTCATATTAAAAATGTGAAGTATTCCAAAGCATATACTTTTTCTATTTCTGCGCTATTGTCCTCATTGCTGAGGGTCGTGACCACCCTCTCCCCTTATCTTCAAAACATTTTGTGTAGTTGTCCTACACATCTCCCGACACACCCCTACTGCATCTGACAAACTTGTGGCAGCTTTGATTTGATCAGTCCATCTAGTGTGGGATCTTACTCTTTTACTACCTTTAACTCCTCCCAAAACCATTAAATTTTCAAGACTCATCGTTTCTTCTGGCGATGTGTCAGAAAAACTGAGCTGAAACTCGTCGCATAGCGACGGAGGAAATCTGAGGAAAATCTGTTATCTACATTTAGCTCTTTCAAAATGGGAATTGTTGTCCTTCTCGCAGTGCAGGTAATTCGAAGCGTACATCTCTGACATCTTGAAGGCATAGGAAAAGCATAAACAAGCTGAATTGTGAAAATGTGAATTTAGGTATTTTTGTAAGAAATTCAAAAGCTTCCATAATTTATAGAATTTAAAATTAAGAAAAAAAAATTATGCTCATCATATTTTCAAAAATATATTAACTTAATACCAAATAAAGACAGGCGCTGTGGCATAATTGGGTAGAGGCTCGACTCCGAAGACTAGCGTTGCGGGTTAGATTCCGCCAATTGAAAAATAAATTCAAGAAAGATTTATTTATAATTGGTCTGGATGTTTGTGATGTATTTTTCATATTTGCCTTCCTTATCCTCACTATCCTACCTGCAGACAAGCCTCTAAAATTAGAGGTTTTGCGGGTTATTCCATTTAAAAAAAACTACTATACGACACTCATATAATCATGTTATCAAATCCTGTTAATATTTGACCTTATGAAAACTCTATACAAAGAAAAGATATTAGACTGATCACCCCCTGTATCTTATCCTCGTACAGTTATAATTATATTCTCTAGGAAATTAGCAAAAATTAATTTTAACTGGATGTAACCTGGTCTAGTATACTTTTTTGTATTGAATTTTTATTACTAGGTCAAATATGTAAAAACGGATAGTAATTTCTTTAAATAGTTCTCTGAAATAGGTCATTGGTAACTTAAATCTAGATTTTCAGGAATCCATCTTTGTTATGTTAGTCACCATCTTGATTTATGTTTATTTACTTGAAAAAGCGATGTAAATATTTTTTGCATTATTGAGGTAGTAGAATAATTTACTATTTATGATAATAATAATTTAAATAAATTTAAATTTACTCTAACGATTGCAATTGAAAATATTGTAAATAATTAATGGTATTTTAAATTACCCTTGTAAAATATCGTAAACGCTAGTAAGAATAAACTTTTTTGTTAGTCAATACAAGCATACATACACCTGATCTAGAAAAAATCCTACACTTTGGAACGATCCAAAGATAGCTGCGCATTAACCTTTGTATCAAAAATCTTATTTATATATAATATTATAATTTACCAATCACAAAACCTCGCAGTCTCTATAGCAGCAGCATACATGATTAAATTCCGAGCGTCACAAAAAGAAAAGCAAACAATTTTTTTTGGAGGTTTGTAGAATATTTTCGTTTTTTATTTCCAAATGTCCATTTATCATAGATTATTATGGAAGCTCACACTCCAAATGCTAAGCTGAGCCTATTTTCAAAAGATGATAAAATAAATATGAGAAGATAAATGCATGACAAGAATGAATAAAAAATATAATCGATATTCATATTATTTCATTTACCTTTTTTATAAGTGGCCGGCATAATAATAATAGAAGAATACGGATTCAATTTTATACTATGTTCTCATTCCTCATGAAGACCCATTCAGGTTATTCCAATAGAAGCCCAAAGAACTGATTAATACTGGCTCAAAGGCTCGACCTAGCATGTGACGGTTGGGGATAACTGATTGTTATCTGCTAACTCATCATTATTATTATTATCTACTTTTTGTACATGCTTATGTAAACCGATGAGTACAGGTGAGTTCTTAGGATGAGTTATATCTTATCAACATTATTGATAGTTTCATAATATACATTTTTCAATATCAAAATCGCCCAAAACGAATGTACAATAAGTAGTAATAAAGTAAGCAATAAAAAATGGCAAAATACAATAATGTACAAATTTCTTCTTTGTTCAGTCATGTATTTTATTTATTTTTAAAAATATGTCATTTTAAAATGTGTATTCTTGGAGGATATTTCACAAAAAGCAACAATAATTAATTGCATATCAAATGTTTTTTATACAAAATTGACAAAAAAAATACTTTTTTATCTGTAACTTCGGATACTGTAGAAAGATACAGGTTTTTACATGTACTTTTATGCACATCTTCGCACATATAAAAACATTGATATTTATTATTTGGTCCTTTATAAAACATTCAAAATAAAGTTTGCCTTAATCTGCTAAATACTGTGTTTGTGCCAAAAAAAGTAGAACCAAAGCGAGTTTTTTCGTGACAGTTTGATTTTTTTTCGTAAAGGTGAAGCCTTAAAAGAATGACAGTGTCTGAAATGGTTCATTAAATTTTGTTCGGGTGATTTTTCATTAAAAATAGAGAAGCGCTCTGGACGTCCGGTTAAAGTCCACGATGACCAAATAAAGGCCATAATTGATACCGATTGCCATAATTCAACACGGGAAATAGAAAGGAATCTAAACGCATCGCAAACATGCATTTGAAATCACCTAAAACATCTTGATAAACAAACAATAATTGATATATGGGTACCTCATAAAACGAGATTAGACAAAACGCATTAACCTTTGAGATATGCTTCTTAAACGCAATTAAATTGACCCATTTGAGAAACCAGTGATTACTGGAGAAGAAAAGTGGGTCATCTATGATAAAATAATACAAAAAAGATTTTGGACCATGCAAAGAGAAATTGCTCAAATAACTTCCTAGACTGACATTTCGCTCACTCCTTTCAAGAACGTCATAAATCAAACCTGATTTTTCAGGAGAACGTTTTTAAAGTTAAAAAATATAACACAATGTATTAAATATAAATATCAAGCCACTTATTCAACTTTTTACTGTGCATATATATGTATATATATATATATATATATATATATATATATATATATATATATATATATATATATATATATATATATATATATATATATATATATGTATATATATATATATATATATATATATATAAATATATAAATATATAAATATATACATATATTATATATATATATATATATATATATATATATATATATATATATATATATATATATATATATATATATATATATTATATATATATATATTTCTAAGAAAATTTTACAAAATCAAAAAATATGGTTAAAATATTATAATTGTTTTTTACAAATACAAAGAGAATCAAAAAGAAAGTTCATTATCCTATATATACGAGTATATATATATATATATATATATATATATATATATATATATATATATATATATATATATATATATATGTATTTATTTTTTTGTAATATGTTATTTGTTTTCATTTGGGGGTTTTTGAAATTGACTGCTTCATATATTCACTAACTATGTTTATATATTTACATATCTACTTGTTTAAATAGGGAAAATAATACCTAAAATATTTCATTATCTCAGTTTACATCACATATACCGTACGTGTGAATTTTCGTGGCGTCACTCGGTGAGTGTACTTTTTGCATTTTATTTATTATTTTTATTATTTATCTTTTCTTCGTGCATCCTCCATTTTCTTTCTTCTTAATTTAACTTAATTCGTTACTCTGTGTTAATCATTAAAAGTTTGCCAAATTTACTTCGATAGATTTTGATATTTTACGAATTGACACATTTACTTGATAGTTTTTTATTTAATTAAGAAAATGTTTGATATTATTTATTAAAAGCTTATGCTTAAACCTTATAATATAAAACTAAAACTTAGTTAAAACCGGTTGAAGAAAAGCATAAAAAATAAACGAAGTTTAAATCAAAGTTTTAATTTTATTTTATAGTTTTATAAAATGTGTCACAAAGTACCGTTCTGCGAAAAAGATTCAAGAAGTTTTTTGTTTAAAAATCAAGATATTTACAAATAAATAATGGGACTTCTTGAGGATGCGTAATATTTAGGTAATTTAACTTTTTTCTCTGCTTCCGAAGTGTAAAAAAGTGATTTTTAAATTTTTTATTTATTCAATATTACCCCGGACTGGTGCATGGAGCGGAGGGCTGATCACCTTTCCTTCGTGTGTTAACGATTAAAATGACGCTGCGGTTATATGATGCAGTGCACTGTGCACCATCAGGGTGCGGATAAGGGTTAAAAATATACTATGCTGCTATTGCATAATTTATATTGTTATTAGAAAATAAATTCAAATAAACCATCACAAGACTCCGGTACTATACTTTTTGAAATCTATAAAGAAATAAGGGAGATATAAAAGGAAACTATTTTTATTTTATTGGCAAAAAAAAACAAACAATTCGTGGTGACCTCAAGTATGGTGTATTTACTTGTGTATTTGTCTCGACCCCAAGACGGGTTGTCGGGTTGTGGTACCGTGGTTAGGGTCGCAGACTCTTAAGTGAGTTTTTTGGTTCGAACCCACTCTACCACAATTTGATACCTATTTCTTATAATGAGCCACTTAGCTCACAGAAATAATATGAAATTGAAGTATTTGTGTGAATAATAAAAAAAACACAAATATTTATCTTTTTTTAAAAACAAAATAAAACAAAAAACACTATCTCAAAACTTGCGACCCTGTGACCACGCGGGGTTTAGGTATGTATCTTTTACGCACTAAAAGCCCAATATACGATAAATCGCAACTTAATTTTCACTGAGCCCTGGTAACATTTGGCGTAATTGAATTTTCGCTTAAATTACCGTTTTTGTATTGAAAAAATAAGTTTTTCTTCAAAATAAATATTGTATATGGTTTTGAAAAGAAAGGAGTTATTTAAAGGTAGGGTGTTAAAAAAATCATAAAATATTTTTTCAATATACATACGTAGTCATACAGGAGAAAGTGACCAAGTGCATTTTTTTTACTAAGACGTCATTATTGACCATTTGATATCTTACTAGCTTAATATCGCCCTGAAAAAATCCCAAAGCTATTTTAAACTTGGAAGTATAATTAAAATATTGACTTTTTAAAAATGACTAACTGCATTAATGTTTATTTTCTTGCCAAGCAAAAGTGACTAAATGGCCCTCCTGAACATTTTACGTTTTCTTAGTTGGTCACTTTCTGCATATTCCAAAAAAGTCAAATTCCGATATATTTTTTAATATTGCTCGCGAAAACTGCGTACTGATGCAATATGTTTTCAACATTCTAATATTCTTTGTTTCGATAAGCGAATATTATAATAAAATCCTTGTTAAGTATGTTAAATTCGATATTTTCCTCGATTGAAGAGCCTATTATATTGACTATTCCAAACGTATAAACTATACTATTAATTATTTTCTCTTGTATCAATTTCCTAGCAAAACTAAGGGGCAATCGGTTACATTCCGGTGTTGTATGTTTTAAAGTTGCTTCTTTAGCTTTAGAATCTGCTAATTCATTACCAAATATTCCTTTATGGCTTTATACACGCACACCATTATGGTTTATTGGAATACTGGCCGTCCCGTTATTTAAAACTAGTTTTATTTTCCGATGTGTTATATAAAGAAAATGACGTAGCATTCACTGAAATTGGTAGTCATTTTTAAATTACTGCGAAACAAAAATAAGTTTCTCGTGCAAAATATTAAAGATGGACTTTGTATTAGATTATATCATTAGTTTACCTTATTTGTTAGTACATTAACAGTGTAGGTTTTTTCATATTTTTTTTCGAAGTCCGATAAACCTATACCAGGGATCGGCAACGTGCAGGTGGCGAACCCCGTTTGGCTCTTTAAGCTATTTGTGCGGCTCTTTCTTTCTCAAAATGACAGTTTATACAGAGATTTACTTTTTTAAAATAATTCTGTGCACATTCATTTTAAGTTTGGTTGGGTGAGGAGGGATGGTGCCGTTTAAGCACATATGACCCCTCATAAAACCTTTCTCTTGTTAAAAATTAAAAGAAAAGAAGCTTTGAAAAAACACAATATGTAGTTTCAAACCACATGATTTGTACATCGTTGATAGATGTATAAATCTGCGCAATAAAAGTATCACTGATTAAAAATCTGTTACTTAGAAAATACTTGTAGGTTCCTTCAAACATTAAAAAAAATTAATTAATTTATTGAAAATAAAAAAATTCCAAACCGTTTAGCTACTCTTTTGGTCCAAGAGGTTGCGACCCCTGAACCTATACCGACCGGTCCAGTGGGATTACAGATCACGGAGACAAGTAATGATCTATGACTGCAGATAATCTCATAATATTGTATTTCGTCTACAATGGAACTGTCCTTTCACTTTACTTATGAATAATATTTTTACAAAGTAGGTAACGAGTACCTATAGTAATGAATGTAAAACGCCATTATTTTAATTGTATAAAAAAGTAGTTTAAAAGGACGTTTATATTAATTTTTGAATATGTGCAATGCAATACCAAACAATTCTAACAGAAATTTAAATATTTGGCAACCAATCACTTCTATAACCTTGCACAGATAAATATAAAAAAAATTAATAAATAAAAATGTTGATTTTTTTTTAATATTAAACATATTATACGTCTTAATCCAAGAAGAAAAAACACAAAAAATATTATAAAAATAAATTATATCACACAAACATAAACAATAAATATTAAATGCAAGTCCCTCTCCAAGCACAAGAGCTCAGTCTCTACTGGAGAGAACTGCGTAATTAATTTTAAGATTGTAAAGTAGAAATGTCTAGAAAATGAATAAAATTTAAAAAAACTCCTGTAACTGTAATAAATTAAATTAAATATAAATTAAAAATAATATGTATTTATGTATGGTGATGTTTAAAAAAAACATTACGGATAATATTAGAATGCGTAGGGCAATGATAGTACCCATGTGTGATAATTTAATTGTTTTAGATTAGTTCTATAAGTAAGTACTTATTACGTTTTATTGTGCTCATAGCACACGTCAGTTCAAATTCAAATTCGGCTTTGTAAATATATTAAATCTTTAAAAAAACAGTATTTCTTTTAAACTAGCCGCCAGATAAGATTGTATACGTTTATAGGGTGACCATAGTGGAAAATAAAATAAAAAATAAACATTGACTGAGTGGAAATTATAATTTTAACACACGAGGATAATAAAGCGAAAAATTAAATTGACATTTAATATATCACTTGAAGTTTCAGAAATGCATATAAAATACAAAAACAAACGTACACGACTTGATATAAGAATGATGAAATTTCATTAACACAATCGTTAAAATCATTTTTTATAGTTAGCTGGTGAAACATTTAACGAACATTATTCGATTGATACCTTATATCAGTGTTCCGCAAACTTTTTTGTTCAGTTACATATGCCAAATCAAGAAATTTTACAGGTTCACCAAAGATAAAAACAAAGTTTATTTAATTTGGATTCATTATTAAAATTAATTTAATGCGAAAATATATATTACACGTTATGTTTAATCCAAAATCTAAGCCTGCTTAACTGATCACAGACGATCAAAATTTGGAGCAATTGTTGATAAGCTGCTCTCATCTCTTCGTTGAACGTCCCAAGCGTAATTTTTTTGTTTGTTTAATAGCGGTTAGAGTAAAAAATCCCAATTCGCACAAATAAGTCAGGGTAACTGGTAAAAGAATGCCCGTAAATACCCAGACTTCCATATTCTTCTTCATATTTGATGAGATGTCAAAAAATAATATGAAAATAACTCCTGTAATTGGAGATAATCCAGATTTTGTGAACAAGTATTTGGACACACTCAAAATGTTGTAAATAAATTATCTGGTCAAATTATAAGCTCAATAATAAAAATGAAAATGGTATTTTCTGGCGTTTCTCATGTGTGTGATTATAATCCAGGATTCGGATCTCACATACTAATATAAGAGTTTCTGCTTAGTAAAAAGCTTCTTTACATCTCACCAATAGATGTCTCTAGTGAAGTTCTAGTGATTCACGAACAAGATTTCTAAATTGGTTCATATATATAGAACTTTTAAGAATTTGAGTAATGTGGTTGTCAATAATGGGTGGAATTGGTGAATGTTACACGTGTGTAAAGTGATCACTTAAACCAGCCTATGACGGTCGTAAGCCCCGTAAATGCCCAGACTTCCATATTCTTCTTCATCTTTGATGAGATGTCAAAAAATAATATGGTAAAAGAATTGCAATAGCACGCTTTGAAAGCAGTGGATATAATTTTTTTATATGCAGCCAAAAATGTGGTAGCTCTGTTTCGGAAATTTTCTGTTTTAATGTCCGATCAGTTTTTAGCTCCATAAATTCTTCTTGCTCGTTTATCTGTAAGTGACTTTTTCCGCGGCACACGGCGCGGAACACTGCCTTTTATCATGATATTATATACCAAAAAAATTTATAAATAACATAAAAATAATTTACAAAAACTCTAAACTTTCTTCATATAAAAATATTCATTCAAAATAGGGTAATGAGAATAATCTTAAAAATATCAATACAGAATGTTTGTAAAAATAAGAAAAACAGCCAACGAGATATAAATGAATTCATTTATAATATATTCAAATAACACTTACGTCACCGGACACGTTGAAAAATCAATATTTTTTTATCAGTGAGATCATCAAATGCAATATGCCATTCCCAGTATTGATCCTTTGTATTGTATGTACTCAGGGGCGTGCATTCCATATACGCAGAAAAGCAGTGCCTATCCTAACTTACCCGCGTGACATAAAAACGCAACCAGTACCTACCCTACCTAACTAAGTAGTAATAAAAGTTTCATTAATTGATTCGGCAGTCACTTTGTCATAAAATCTATCCATTTTTTTTTTATTTATTAATTTTCCACTGCATAAAAAATTTTACTATATTAAATATCAAAGAAATAATATTAAAAATAATAAAATATTAAGTTATCATTGTGAATTCTCACAAGTTATTAGGTAATTCTATTATATAAGAGGTAGATATATTCGATAGATAAAAAGGTCATATAATTAATATGAACAAAGGATAAAAAAACACATTTTTTATCTTTGACTGTCAACAGAAATAATTGAGTTACGTAAAGTAGAATTCCTATTAACCTGCCCGCCAAAAACCTTATCGTTTGAATATGACGAATAACACGTGTCACAATTATACATATCGCTCACTCCTTTCAACAAGGTCATATTTCAAAAATCGTCAATTTAGAGTTGTGCGTGTTTTCGGAATGCCCAGAAAATGTACCATATCCCAGGAAAAGCGGCATATTTTTAACCTTATATTTACCCGCTACAGGACAGAAAGTGTTGTTTTTGCATTTTGAAGAAAAGGTATTGTTTAATTGTTTTTTTTTAAATATCCTAAATATTTTTCAAATTGAGAAAAAACTTTCAGGTTTTACCTTTAAAGATCTTTTGCACAGTAAAAGTTCAATAAATGGCTTTATATCTATTTTTAATACATTTCACTATATTCTTAAACTTTAAAAATTATCTCCTGAAAAATCATGTTTTTTTATACATGACGTTGTTGAAAGGAGTGAGCGATATGTATGTATACTTTATATTTAAGATGACGCGTTTTTCTCTTAACCCTATTGGACCTGGTTACTACGGTCGTGTGGGAATATATTTTTTTATTTTTTTATTTTTTAAAAACAAGAGTTTTTACTACTAGCAACTTTGCTGGTTCCTGAAAAATTATTATTATAATGAAACTCTTGCCTAAATAGTGTTAGTTCTTGAAAACTTCCTTTTCCGTCCATTTCAAAATCGGTCTGTTTCCAATTGGATTAACAATCTCTTTACGGTGAATAATCTGATATGAATAATTTTCTTTAGTAAAATTCTTATTTTTTATTTTATAAACTCTAAAGCTTAAAATGTAGTGATTTTGGCACACAAAAACAAAATGTTTATTATTTGGGTCGATTTCAGCTTCATACCGAGAACCCTTTGAGCTGACGTAACTTTAGCTGTTTGAATGCCATGTGCTTTCGATAGGATTATGATCGTCGGAATGTTGCTGTTCGAGACCCTCTCTGCCGGGCATATCATAGTGAAGCCAGGGACATTGTCTCCTTGAACTTTTCAATGTTGACCAGGCTTTTTTTGGCTTGGCAGTGGCTTTGAGAAGTTCGTGGTCACTATAGATATTGGCGCCTCTGTGTGTTATTCTCTACAATGCTCTGCAGTGTAAAGAATGTTTATCAATTGACTTTGCAGAACATGGAGGAGGAAAATGAGACCAAATTATTGTATCCAAATAAAGATCTTTTTGGCTACAGTTCTCGTACTTGTGAAAAAGAAATTTTGCAGCCATTAAAGGGTATTCAAACAGGTTAGTATTACCACATTTCTTTAGAATATTATTATATACTATTTAGATACCCCCAGGACGACCACTGCTGACAATTCGTCTGCAGTTCTCATCTGAACTTTCGGACGCGGACCTGACTTGGGAGGATGCAAGGTAGCTTTTAGCCGATAGAAAAGCTTGGAGACAGTTTGTGGACTCCATATGCTCCACATAGGGGGCGGGTATGGTTTAATAATACATGGATGCGAGTATCATACAAATTGAAACTCATATGACAAAATATGATATTTGACAACAATACAATTTTACAGAAGGGCAAAATGTACTAAACTAATAAACTTATGTACAAACATATGTTATCACAGGTCAAATACCAACATGGGTTAATGGAACTCTTCTAAGAAATGGTCCTGGTTCCTACAAGGTCGGGGAAATGGAATTCGGACACATGTTTGATGGTTTAGCTCTGTTGCGCAGGTAATCATCATAATTTCAAATTATTTCCATGGAAATCTAGTTTAACCCATGAAAATATAAAATTTGTTTTTTGGTCCCAAATTTGATGATCTGCAGAATCTGTAAAAAATACAGATAAAATAAAATAAAATAACAATTAAAAATATCCCTTATTTCGAATTATTCACAAATTATGATATTACTACCGACTTGTTTTTTGAAAAAAAAAAACATTTTGAACCACTTACCTCCGTTGAAACAATTTGAAATTTTGCCTAATTTTTGTTTTTTTTTTTTTAAATAAGGAGAATAGAGAAGGCATACATCAACAGACCATTTGTATTCTCAGTCGCCCAGGTTACTTTTTGAGAATAAAAGCTTAATTTTTTAATGTACTTTGCGCCATCTTTATACGACTTCTAACTTCTTGCAATGAGTAGCATATTTAATTTATTTACGTATTGGTATTTTATAAAATATTTTTAACATTCATCAATATCGGCAGGCGCCGTGGCGTAGTTGGGTAGACCCTAGACTGCGAAACTGGCGTCGCGGATTCAATTCCCGCCAATTACAAAATAAATTCAAGAAAGATTTATCTTCAGTTGGTCTGGGTGTTTGTGACGTATTTTTCACATTTACCTTCCCTATCTTTACTATCCTACCTGCAGACCAGCATCTTAAATGCTTTGCGCCTTTTAAAAGAAACATCATTAATCAATTTGCATACTTAAACAAAAACGTACATAAATGTTTTATTACAATAAATTCTATGTAGCCTAATCATTTTTACAGTTTTAACATTCGAAACGGCGAAGTAACCTACCAATGTAGATTTATTCAAAGCGAAACCTTTAAAAGAAATCATAAAGCACAAAGAATTGTCGTCAGTGAATTTGGGACTGATGCCGTTCCAGATCCTTGTCGCAGCATATTCGAGAGGTTTGCCTTATTCTATTTTATAATAATATTAAAAATACCCTTAAAAAACAGTTTTAAATAAATATTTATAATATCTTAGACTTTCAGTTTTCTTTAACCCAGGAGAGGGCCTGTCTGATAACACAATGATATCCGTATACCCATTCGGAGACGAACTATATGCATTTAATGAAAGTACTAGAATTCACAGGTAATATTTGTTTTGTAGTATTATTCATACGAAACGCGAATATTATAAGTTTTAAAAGCCCAGAAGGTAAAATATATCGAGTCGTTTGTGGTTCCTTGATATTGTAGCGGACTTTTGATCCTGGGATCGGTGATTCGACCCCATAACCTATTTTTTTGAAAAACAGATGTTACACTTGTTTTTTTTTAATATCTTCAACCCCAATAAACGATTAATCGCAACTTAAGAAAAAAAAAATAAATAAAAAAAAAAAAATAATAAAAAAATAAATAAAATATATATATATATATATATATATATATATATATATATATATATATATATATATATATATATATATATATATATAATATTCCATCGCACCCAGAGAATCGACCGGTTTCTCGCGCAGCCGACCGCACACTGAATCATTCAGTTGGCGAGTTACCCCTTAAATAAATATTTGCATATAACACAAATACAAAAGATTGTTTCAAATAAATGGAAACTGTGTCGAAATCTGTATCAAGTATTTTTTTTAATTTTAAAAAATAACTTTTTAAAATTTTTGTGTGTTACTTTTTTCAGGATAGATTCGGAAACCTTGGAAACTACTAAGACAACAAATGTTGCGGAATACATCGGTCTCGTGATGCATACCTCTCACCCACATGTCCTGGCAAATGGTAATTTTACATACATTTTGTATATTAAAAGCATTCTTGACTTTGTGATATGGTAATACAACACTATCCTCATCTTTCATAGTAATACCACTTACATATTTAATATCTGGACTAGTCTCTGAAACCTTCATGTAAGTAACGTTCAAGATAGCACTGCGTCAATACGATGCAGTGCCCTCTGCATCATAGGGTGCGGATAAGGGTTAGAAGAAGTATGCACATACCAAAAATGAAATCGAGTGCAAAGGGTTAAAACCGGTTTTCAATCTGTATTGTCAGTTAAAATTATGTTATAAACAAATTATGTTATAAACAAATTATGTTATAAACAAAATTAGGATACTAATTAATATTTTTATTTTATTTACAGGAGATGTGTATAATGTTGGAATAGCAATAACACCAAAAGGCCCCGCTTATACTGTCGTGCGATTTCCTTATTCTGAAAATGGTACCTAAGACAAAAACTATTTATTTATTTTACCAAAAATAAACAAAATGCTTAGTGATCGGTAAATCCGTGTTCACTGCCCAAAAAAACTCATTTTTATAACGTTATTCTTCCCGTCTAAGTGAGCGAAATGATTTTATTAAAATCATTTCATTTATAGATGTGTATCATTTTAATGTATTATATATATTAAATGTTAAAATCAAACTGATTTTTGAGTATACTAAATTGTATTTTATTGTTAAGTTTTTTTAACAATAAAATTCTAATTAGTAGACTTAAAAATCAGTGTTTGATTTTTAACATTTTATATATATAAATAAAAATCTTTTGATTGAACAAATTAAATTAAATTAAATTAAAATAAATAAATAAAATTAAAATTATTTTCAAGAACTTGATACTCAATTTTATGGATAGCAAAAGTGAAAGCAATTAACCCCGCTATAAAAACAATTTTTTTTAATTCCCTATTTTATTTTATAACACCTTTTTTACAATTTCAATTGTTATAAGCTCTACCGTTAAAATGTTAAAAATATTTTATAGATTTTGTTATAAAACATATTTGAAAAAAAAAAAATTTTACAGTATTTTTGTAAATCTCGATTTATATTTGTTTCAATTTAAGGTAAGATGTTTGACAGTGCTACTGTTGAAGCTAGGATTCCTGCGATGGGGACTTTTAATCCAGGATACATGCATACTTTTGGTAAGAATTTTAATAATAAGTATAGATTTTTAAAATATTATTCACTTATATTACACAGCGCTGCAAGATTTAATCTTTATCAAAATAAATCTGTTTTAGTAGACACAATGTTTTGTAACCTGTTAATATAATATAAAATTAAAATAAATTAACTAATACGAGTTTATAATGAAATTTTTCATTATTCTTTTTTTGGTTTTAGGACTAACTGAAAACTATTTCGTAATTGTGGAACAGCCTTTAAAAGTTTCCATAAAGCATTTTGCGATAGCCCAATTAAAAAATCTCAGGATAGGCAGTGGTTTACACTGGACAA